>NC_042999.1:36474311-36484311 GCF_006345805.1 Octopus sinensis | reverse complement strand
TGGCGATGAGTTGTGTCTGTCGCTTGGTTTTCGCTGCGTCTTCATTATTGGTTATTTTTCTCTAGTTATAGATATCCTGTAACCGTTCTTTTCGTGGTGATATTTTTACACTAACAGTATGAGAGGTATCTGTAACATCTTGTATTAATGGTGGTCGCCTGCCTTTCGAACTGGAACTTGGTCGAGTATGCTCTGTGTGGTCAGAGGTTCGCCCTGAGAAGGACTAGAAACCTAAGACGAATACTTGTCTGAGAACCCTTGTTTTATAAGGTTTATGTGGCTCCGAACGAACTTCAGAAATGGAAAGCTGTGATTGGCTGCTTGGAACTATGGCGCGAAAATAAGCGGAGGCAAATCGCGTCACGTGATAACCAGCGGTGCAAACGTAGTAGAGACCACGTGTCAGCCAATCGAATTAGTGTTTACAACAATGTTGAACTAGCCGAAGATGTTTGTAATCTCGAACGAGATTATTCTTAACACTCTTCTCAAACAGTGAAGATAGCAATGAGAGAACGATATTGCTACATGATTGATGAGAGCAGGGAACTCCTTTCACTCAATAATACTGGTCAATCTTAATAAAACTGATATAAGACAGATTAGAAAATATAGCTGTGATAAGGTGGCGAGCTGGTAGAATCGTTAGCCCGCTGGGCAAAATGCTTAGCGTATTTCGTCTGCCACTACGTTTTGAGTTCAAATTCCGCCGAGGTCGACTTTACCTTTCATCCTTTTGAGGTCGATTAAATAAGTACCAGTTACGCACTGGGGTTGATGTAATCGACTTAATTCATTTGTCTGTCCTTGTTTGTCCCGTCCTTGTTTGTCCCGTCTATGTTTAGCCCCTTGTGGGCAATAAAGAAATAAGAAAATATAGCTGTGATAGAATAAGCACACCCCACAAATTCATCTTTACCCCTTTGGATCAACACAAAATTTTGAGAGAAAGTTTTAATTTAGATCACTGTAAAACAAAAATATGATATATCATAGAACCAAGAGTAATCTCAGACGTGTTGGTATCATGAGAGTTAACCCATCATCCAGTTTAACACTATCACCTGGCATCTTGAGTGCTTTTAATGAAGTCCACCCTGCTGCAAGCATTCAGACCTGGTCAGGTCTTTGATTTGAAGATACCTTCTTCCCTCCCACCAATCTCAGAGGCCCTGTAGAGGGTCGTGACACTGCCTTCACTCCTCACTGAACCCTTTAGCATTCAGGTTGCTCTGTCAAACCTTCCTGACGACCGTCTTTGTAATCCTGAAAAATAGCGTAACCATTGGTCCAGCCGTCTGACCATGAAGAGGGAACAAAGAGACAGGCAGACAGACGGACATAATGCCCATTATAGTAAGATAGTAAATCTGCCCGGCTACAATAGGAAATAAAGAGATAATATCTATTTCTTTATTACCCACAAGGGGCTAAACACAGAGCGGACAAACAAGGACAGACATAGGTATTAAGTCGATTACATCGACCCCAGTGTGTAACTGGTACTTAATTTATCGACCCCGAAAGGATGAAAGGCAAAGTCGACCTCGGCGGAATTTGAACTCACAACGTAACGCAGACGAAATACCGCTAAGCATTTCGCCCGGCGTGCTAACGTTTCTGCCAGCTCGCCGCCTTAAAGAGATAGTATCGCAAATCTAAACCCTCTAAGTTCATGAACTGTACGGGGCGGAGAATCCAGAGTTAATCCTCGTCACCGGAATTTTAATAAAAAAAATCAAAGATGATTTATTAATACAAAATTCAATATCCACTAAATAATCATACTTTTTCACATTTTTTCGCTAAAAACATCCCTGATTACCTCCTTCGTAATCTCCCAAAACATCGTGCTTATTAGTCCAGCTATTTGACCGTGAAGAGGGAACAGAAAGAAGGACATAATGCTCATTATAGTAAGATATTCGCGCGCATGCACACACACACACGTTTGTGCAAACGTATGAATAAGTTTAAGTATGTATATATTTGAGATTGTATGTGTATGTGCTATGTATGATTAATGGATTCTTCTAAGTCAAATGTAGCTTGTTACTTTGAAGATAGATTACTTGATCTTGTTCACTGTTGCAACAGATTTCAAAATACGTTTGTGAATATATATGTGTATGTGTATATGTATCTGTTTTTGCGTATGTGTATGTCTGAGTGAACTCTAACAAAATCCAACAAGCAAGCGTAGCTTGTTAGTTTAAAGACAGATGTACATGGTCTTGTTAACTGTTGCAACAGATTTCAAAAAACTTGATAGACAGTCGACCACAAATCATTTCAGGTAACATAGAATGTCAGAGTAACTTTCTTCTGACAACAAGAATAAAAGTAATTAGTGAATGCTGAAGAATTCTGAGACTTACATAACAACGAATGTGTCAGCTTCACATTTAACACAGGCTGTATGTTGTACGGCTTAATCCTTTGCAAGGAGTGGAAGTAATAAAACATAAGACGTGGAGAGTGATGAGAAAAGTATGTTCATTCATGTTTATGCGAGAAGAAGATATTTTTGTTTGACGTTTTTGTTATGATTTAATCAGAAGGGCAGTGACCTTGGCTTTTTTTCTAGGTTCCTCCGAAACTGGCAGGGTGAAAGAGGCAAAGGAAAAAGAAATTATTTACGAGTTGCTACAGGAGGAAATAAAGGCATACCTACACAAGTGTGCCCCCGACTTTGGTTCCTCTTAACTTACAGAAAAAAAAAGGGTATTTTATTAAGGAAATTTCTATTTATACCAGTCAGATGGTGTAGATTAAGATTATATCGGAATTTCATATGAAGAACAAAAAAAGAAAAAACTGAGAGGCGGTACCAATTGTCTTGGGTTAACATTTCTACTGGATCTATCACTTCCATAGTGAAAATAGTGGTGGTGTCAAATGTACATTCCCAGTGTCCATTGCTATTCTTGCAGAGTGGATCATGGCTTTTGGATCTCTGATCTCAAGGGTGGTTGCTTTTGTTACAGTGGTCAGGGTATCAAGAGCATCTACAAAGATAGAATACTACCACATCTGTAGTTATTTTGTTTGTCAGTACACATGGGAGGTGTATCTTAAGCCGTAGCATTTGCAACACTCCAGTAGCCCAATAGTTGTACCCTCTGCTGGTTGGTGTTAGAAAGGGCATCCAGCCGTAGAAACTATGTCGAATCAGACTGGAATCTGGTGCAGCTCCTCAGCTTGCCAGCTCTGGTCAAACCATCCAACCCATGCTAGCATGGACAATGGATGTTGATGATGATAATGATGATGATGCTGATGGTGTGTGTATATGTCTGTGTATAAGTATGTTTATGAGGATGTGTGCAATGTAATATACTCTATTGAGGTGCAATGGCCCAGTGGATAGGGCAGCGGACTCATGGTCATAGGATCGTGGTTTTGATTCCCAGACCGGGCGTTGTGAGTGTTTATTGAGCGAAAACACCTAAAAGCTCCACGAGGCTCCGGCAGGGGATGGTGGTGATCCCTGCTGTACTCTTTCACCACAACTTTCTCTCACTCTTACTTCCTGTTTCTGTTGTACCTGTATTTCAAAGGGTCGGTCTTGTCACTCTCTGTGTCACGCTGAATATCCCCGAGAACTACGTTAAGGGTGCATGTGTCTGTGGAGCGCTCAGCCACTTACACGTTAATTTCACGAGCAGGCTGTTCCGTTGATTCGAATCAACCGGAACCCTCGTCGTCGTAACCGATGGAGTGCTTCCATCCATCATACTCTATTGACAAGAAACAATTTACCAGAGCTGTATATGATATTGTCAACTTCTGAAAATTTCTTTTCCTTTCTATCAACTTTATCTGTCTTCATAATCTTTGGTCAATAATTTTTTTCCAACCTTTCTTTCATCTCTTCATTTTCTTTTTCCTTTCACTTTCTATTATATTTTATTTCCTTCATTTTTTAAAAGAGGTTTCTCTCAGTAAGAAAACATGAATATAGACAGAATCTGTCAGAAGTTGTTAAACAATAACACTGTAGAATAAGTATTGAATTGAATTGTAAGTTAATGGTATTTGCTTTAAAATAATATCATATACACCAGAATAGCTAATTCTCACAAGCAAGTATAACTTTTACTAATTCTTTTTTTTTAAGTACCTATGTAGTCACAAGGGGACAATCACACCATGTCAGCCCCTCCCTGTTACCCTAGAGGATGTAACAACCAAATGTATACCAGCCAAGTGCTGGTGCACTTGGCTTGTATGCATTTTCAGGTGAGAAGAATGGAGCAATGTGAAATGAAGAGACTTGCTCAAGAATAGAATGCTTTGTTCAGTCCAGATATTGAATGCACTGCCATTTTAATTCCAAATCTCTAACTACTTGGCTTTGCACTTGTTTTCTTTTCAGAAATAAAGAGTATAAGTAGCAAAATTGCAGAACGTGTGTGGCTTGTTAAGCAGAAATATTTTTCTTCAATATCAAATTCACTTCATTGACAATGGAGATAAAATTTCAGAAATGATTAACCAAGCAGGAGTATGATTAATATATAAATGCAAGTGTGTGTGTGTGTGTGTGTGTGTGTGTGTGCATGCATGCATATACAGAAAAACGCTTAATATTCAAACTTTTATTTTTCAGAGAATGACTTTCTTTCTCCTATCATGATGAAGCCTTTCACTTACATATCTGAAATCATATTTTTCTGTTTCAGATTATTTTTCCCAGTGTTCATCATCATCATTGGTAACACACCTTGAGTCTGGCGCCTTAGATCCTGTCAATCTTAACTTTTCTAGACAACGACAAGAAAAAAGTGCAGGAATTTGCCAAGTGCAAAGGAGTGGCTGTGTGATAAGTAGCTTGCTTACCAACCACATGGTTCCGGGTTCAGTCCTACTGTGTGGCACCTTAGGCAAGTGTCTTTTACTATAGCCTTGGGCCGACCAAAGCTTTGTGAGTGGATTTGGTAGACGGAAACTGAAAGAAGCCCATTAATTTTATTCTTTTAGTTGTTTCAGTCATTTGTCTGCAGCCATGCTGGAGCACCGACTTTAATCAAACAAATCAACCCCAGGACTTATTTTTGTAAGCCTAGTACTTATTCTAATCAGTCTCTTTTGCCGAACCACTAAGTTACAGGGGACATAAACACACCAACATTGGTTGTCAAGCAATGGTTGGGGAACAAACACAGACACACAAATACATACATATATATATGTATATATATATATATATATATATATATATATATATATATACGACTGTCTTCTTTCAGTTTCTATCTATCAAATCCAGTCACAAGGCTTTGGTGGCCCGAGGCTATAGTAGAAGACACTTGTCCAAGGTGCCACACAGTGAGACCGAACCTGGAACCATGTGGTTGGGAAGCAAGCTTCTTACCACACAGCCACTCATCAATCAAAATCTACAGTATTATATACCTATTTCAGATGAATGTTAGATATCTGGATATTAGATAACAGGACAGTTATCTAGATATATGTGCTCTTCAGACAGGTCAGGTATTGAAATAATGTTGGCTGAATTGGATCTACAATACTATATACTTTGATTAATATAGCCACTCTATTGACAAATTGTATGAGTGCCGGTTTTTCTGACTTATGGATTCTTAGACATATAAGTATGTGTGTATGTTCGTTTGCATGTAGGTGTCATTGTGTGTGCTTCTTAAGAAAAACTGACAATGAAGCAAGCATTGTTGATGCTGAAAATGGAACTGAGTGGGCAGAAAGTAAGAAGAAAAGGAAAATGCAAGAAGTTACGAAATAAAGTGGTTTTATTGGCTTTATGAAGCCCTTTCTTGAACAATCTAGTCTTCCATTTGTATTAACAGCATTCAAATTGGTAATAGACCAACCCACCAGTGTATCAAAAGGAGAATTAAGTGCCTTTTAAGGAACAAAAATGTCTTTCAAAGAAGCAGAAGATACTAAAACTTATCATAAAACAGGAAAACACAATACAGCCTACGTCAAACATAATTTGGCATTCTCATATATAGGTTTCTTGAAATTTCATAAAATATTAAAATGTAATTCTATCATACATGCTTTGTGGATGCAATAGGGTTAAAGTATTTTTAAAAAAAGTATAGGATCATATTTTCATCACAAAAAATCAATGAATGAATGAAAAATCATATAAATGAATGTTGAGAGAGAAATGTGAAGAAAAAGTTTAACACTCATGACTTGTTTATTTTCTGGAGAAGAAAAACAGTTTTTGCCTTCCTTTGCTATTTTTACAAAATTCTAATCAATTTTTATTGAGACAAGATAATAAAGTCAATTATTAGGAAGCACTTGAACAGTTTCACACCCTTGAAAAGCAAAATGAAATACTCAATGGAGGAAAACGGAAAGAAATCTTTTAGAAAATTGAGGAATCATTAATGCAGAGCTTCAAGCTCAAATTGCATCAGAAAAAAAATGGTGAGATGCTCTTCACAGAATTCTCTGTTGCATAAATATTTTCAACTCAAAACTTTGTATGGTTGCATGAATTCCATAGATAGGAAAAGAAGGCAATTTTGAATATCTTGGAGGCTTATTATTAAAATTGTTGACGAATTTGTGGAAGAACATTTCTGAAAGAATATCATATTTTCCCCCATTAGTGCAGAATGGTTATATTCAGCTGATGGGTTCTATATAGTTCACTAGGAATTGCTACATAGCAATCATAAGGCCAAATATTTTCATTTCCTGTTTGTGTTCTATTCCATATCAAACCCATCTATACCGAGGAGAAAACAATATTTATAAAAGAGTAATTTTTTTTGGATTTATCCAATTAAAACGAAAGAATGTTGAAAAGATAGTTGAGGTAATTTTAGAATAAATTGCAAAACAAAATTTTGCAAGAAAACTCTCAATCTCAGTGTTATGACATTGCTGTAGTTATGGTGACTTATAACAGTGGTGTTTAACAGAAGATTAATGAAAACAAAATTGCTGAGTGTTTTTCTTTTTTGGAACTGTGATAATCATTCAACAGTTTGGCCAGAGTTCATTCTGCTAACAATGATATATTGGTGGTAACGTTTTGGTGCAATTCATTTGTTATATTCATTCTTTTTTTGTTTAACTTGTTTATATTGATATAAGCTGAAAGATGCCAATAGTTGTCAAATATAAATAATAGAATTCCTGAACAGTGACTGTGAAACCAATTCATGAAAATACATTGGTATCATAGTAGAAATTTTGCAAAGCATGGTTGATTATCAAAATCAAACTACAGGTGTACTAGTACAAGAGGTGATGCAAGGTATGTGATCACGTGACCGACCAGACCATCAAATGTTGTTACACATCGCTGGTCACAATGCGTACGCATTGTTTTAGCCTTTGAACGACACCAGGCCAACAGAAGAAAGAGTGGGGAAAAGAGTGGTGAAAGAGTACAGCAGGGATCACAGTGGAGCTTTTGGGTATTTTCGCTCAGTAAACACTCACAACGCCCGGTCTGGGAATCAAAACTGCGATCCTACAACCACGAGTCCGCTGCCCTAACCACTGGGCCATTGCGCCTCCACTGCAAGGTATGTACTGAATCAAATCATCAAATATTAACTTAGAATTTTGTTGGATTGACCATGTTCAAAAACTACTCAAAGATCATTTCATGAACTTTCATGATGCTGATTGTGATTTGAAGCCTTTCCAAGGTTATATTATGAGCAGTTGAAAATCATTTATCAAAGACTCACTTGAAGCTAGATTGAAACTATGTAATGAGTGGGATATTCAAGTAGAAAAAAAAAAAAGAAAAAGACAAATAGCTGCAAAATATTCAGTTTTGCAGAATTAGCTGTAATCAAAAGTAATTGAGAGAATAATGAAATATTGCCTTCTTAATCAAATGGAAGAAAAATATGTTAGACTCAGATCAAAGTAACAGTTTTCATAACATATATCTTAAAGGAAATTTATCACAACCTTGAATGGTTTTATAGCACTGATATTGCAAATTTATCCATTTAAAGAAATGATGTTGGTGACTTGAAATTGAATTCCCTTCTTTTGTAACACTCTGAATATCCAATAGTTTTCAAGGGCTACAAAGTTTAATCTACTTGTTTTTAAGTGTTCAAATGACTATTTAGATGACTAGAAGTTATTTGTAAGACTGATTTTTGCCCTGCTATAGAAAAGTACAGTGTCAGGCATGATATTTCCAACAAAGTATTGTTTCTTATATGCAATGCACACAGTAAACTTTAAAAAACTATTTCTGATAACATGAGATTGAAATATATATCTCCAAGAGCACATCTTCTTTGTTCCAGTCAATGGATCAAGGCATATTATTTGAAAAGACTGTTGAAATAAACAATGCTACTGAAAAATTGCCTAAACATTTGAATATCTAAGATTAAAAAGTTCTTAAACATTATTATTTAGTATGGAAATGAAAATATTTTTTCCATATTTGAGCGTAGCTATTCAGATTAGGCTCACTAATGCAATTTCAGTTGCCAGATGTGAGCAATCTTTCAGTTGAAATCGAACTTTTCTAATGTGAGAACTTCAATGAGCAAAGAGAGACTGTCAGCTTTAGCTTTACTTTAGAATGTGAAGAAAATGAAAATAGAAATTCTTATTAATGTTATTGATAATCCACTCTCCTTATCAAAACGTATGAGGAAACAAATAAGTCAAGGTGTTTGAATTATGTCACCTCACACCAAAACTTTGTTTGCACATCAAATTTTGATACAACCCAAATCTACACCAACTAAAATGTACTTCTGGAAAAACTTATTTTATAGAAAAGAAGTGACCCCTGTTTGTCTGTCTGTCACAAGATATATGTGGAGAGGGGAGGAATCAAAAGGGGAGATAACCCCTGTCACAACATATATCTAGAAGGGGAGGAGAAAAACTTGTTGTTGCAAGAGAAATAGTAAGACAGAGAAAGTGTGTGTGATAGGTAGTGTTTTCACCATAGTAACTAACAAGTTTGGATTAAAAACACAGGAATTTTAAGTGCAAATCTGTCCACATGGCACAATACAAATTTTTAAAAAATGATATTCACTATATAACAATAGATAGTTATCTTTTTGATTGTTTGTATGTGTGTGTGTGTGTGTGTGTGTGTGTGCATGTGTGTGCATGTGTGTGTGTCTGTGTGTCTGTGTGCGTGAACGTTTCTATGTCTTTCAACATAGAGATAATGCAACACAGACTTTAAAAAAGAAATGACAAGTTGTTGTTATTGTTGAGAGAGAATTTCAGTGAGAAAGTGTGTGTGTGTGTGTGTGTGTGTGTAGAAGATAGAATGAAAATTTGTTTCAAGAAAAAAAACTGGTTGTTATTGAGAGAGAAATACAGTGAGTGTGTGTGTGTGTGTGTGTGTGTGTGTGTGTGTGTGCATGTGCGTCTGTGTGTGTGTGTGTGCGTGTGTGTTTGATATATAGGTAGAGTGTTGTCACCATATTAACTAACAAGACTATATAACAGTCTACTATTAAAAGAAGGTACATGCATGATTAATAGATATTTTTACTGGCTGTGTAATGATGAGTAAAGATCTAATTTAATTGGAAAAATATAAATTTTTCAGAAAGTTATGAAGAAACAAAATCAGCGAGGCACACATCTGTAGTTATGCTCAATAATTATAATGTTACTTTTTCCAGATTTCATTTCATAAGGAAAAAATACTAATGAAATGAATAGTAATTTTCAAAACAGAAAAAAATTTCCCACATAGAATATATTTGTCAATACATGTGCTTGCTCACAGACAAAAGAGTTCTTATGTTTGGCTTGTTACTAAGGAAACAGGCATGAATGTGTCTGTGGCTTATGAATGGCTAAAATTGCCCAAAATTTACAAAGTTTAAAAGCTATTAACTTTATTTATTGATTTATGGCAAAAATGAATTTCATGTCAATGTTTAACATACAAACTACATCATTACGCCAAATACGAAATCAATTGGAACAGAAACTGAAGAAATTGAAAAGTGGCAACCAAACAGAAACGATC
>NC_042999.1:36456811-36469311 GCF_006345805.1 Octopus sinensis | reverse complement strand
GTTAAATTATTTTTAAAATCGTAGACTCATCGTTGACGCGCGCTAATAGTCAGACGGGCTCGATATGAATCACGACTATAAGATACCCGAATTTGGTTAAATTGCACCGCAAAATGTGGGAGGAGTTAGGAATCTAAATCGAAGGGGACAGACACTCACACAACTAGAGTTTTATATATATAGATATTTTCGTCCTAAAAAACTTTGTATGGATTGAATACACTTTTGGGCGATCTTTCTATTTCTTAGAGATAACTTTAGATCTTATTTTCGTGCTAAAAAACTTTGTATGGAGTGAATGGTTACCTCTATGGAAATATATACACACACGTTATACATACATGTGTGCATAGATGAATATATAAATACATTTATATATCTATATACACTTTTGGGCGATCTCTGTGCTACTTAGAGATAATTTTAGATCTTATTTTCGTCCTAAAAAACTTTGTGCGGAGTGAATGGTTACGTGTATGGAAATATATACACACACATTATACATACATCTGTGTATAGATGAATATATAAATACATTTAAATATCTATATACACTTTTGGGCGATCTTTCTGCTACTTGGATATAGGGGCGATGTTTCGCTTGTCGTAGCACATGTTTCCGTCGATTTCCGTAAAAAATGTAAACACTGAATTGGCCATACATACATACATACATACACACACACATACATACACACACACATACATGCATACATACATATACACATAAACCGAGTAAAAAATTTCAGTTATCTCTCTCTTTCACACATTACTCTCTCTGTCTCTTCACACACACTAACAGAAGCACTTCACTTACACAACATACTGTCTGTCTCCCACACTCCATCAAACACACACACATGTACATCAATGCGTCCCATGCACGGTAACTTCAAAAGAACTTCCCTCGTCATACAATCGCTTTCTCTTAGTCTCTTTCGCTCTCATTACTTATGTAAAAAAATAAAAGTTTTTTACGGAAATCGACGGAAACCTGTGCTACGACAAGCGAAACATCGCCGATATAGGTCTTATATTCGTCCTAAAATACTTTCCTGCCACACACTCACGCACACGCACGCACACACACCCACACACACACACACGCACCCTCACACACACACACACGCACACACACACTCACACACACGCACGTTAGCTTACAATTTTATTTATATATTTGCGTGTCTATGTGTGTAAAGAGGAAGTGGCAGACTGAAAGAGTCACTCACTACAAAAGGTGAATTACTTTCATTTTATTTGTTGCACACTGTGTGTGTGCGTGTGCGTGTGGTGTAAAACACATTAAGAAAAGCATTTGACATACACACCAGAATGTGAGTTTTCTGTAAATTTTGCTTAATTGGAGTTTAAATTTTAAAAAGTGGACCTGGCAAAACCCGATGCATTCTACTCTTAAAAATACTAAGTAAATTGTAATTGAAGAAATCCTATATTGTAGATTTCTATAACTGACAAAGGGAGGCAGATAAAATCTGCCTTTTATAATAAGAGATACATTCCTCTCTTCGGTGAAATACACATAGCATTTAAATTTTAAAGACATGAATCTTATCGAATATCATATCAAATATTAAACTAAGCAGAAACCAAGCTAGACATTTATATTTTGTATGTAACTATGTAAATATATAAAAAAAAAGAAAAGTTTCTGAAAATTTATTTTCTATGTATCTTTATCTTTTAACTTTTACTTGTTTCAGTCATTTGACTGTGGTCATGCTGGGGCACTACTTTGAAGAAGTTTTAGTTGAATGAATCAATCTCAATGCTTATCTTTTGCTAAGCCTAGTACCAATTCTATCAGTCTTTTTTGCTGAAGTAACAGGGGCATAAACACATCAGCACCAGTTATTAAGTGAGAGTGAGGGACAAATACAAACACAAAGACACACACACACACACACAGATCAATATATATCTATGTGTGTGTATACAATGGGTTTCCATCCAAATCAGCTTAGAAGGCTTTGTTCAAAACAATTGCCCAAAGTGCCATGCAGTTGGACTGAACCTGAAACTATGTGGTTGGGAAGCAAGCTTTTTATCACACAGCCAGGCCGGAAAATTAATTTGGCATATGTCCTTTTAAATTTTTGTTTTTTTTTCATTCTTTTAAAACATTAGAAGTAATCTCTGATACTAAAGTTCTCTTTGAAATAAAACACTTATTGAGGGACTGATCTGATGCTTTATTTGTTCTGGGCTTCTGAGCTCTGAGCTTAAATCCTGTTGAAGACAATATAAACAATTGCCTACCCCTTAAAGTTGTAATATATTCTTTTATTCTTTTACTTGTTTCAGTCATTTGACTGTGGCCATGCTGGAGCACTGCCTTAAAGGGTTTTAGTCGAAGAAATCAACCCCAGGGCTTATTATATCGGTCTCTATTACCAAACTGCTGTGTTACGGGGACATAAACACATCAGTATTGGTTGTCAAGCAACAGTGGGGGTACAAATATAGACACACACACACATAAAATATCATCATCATCATCATCATCATCATCATCATTATTATCATTATCATCATCATCATCATTTAACGCCCGCTTTCCATGCTGGCATGGGTTGGACGATTTGACTGAGGACTGGCAAGCCAGCAGGCTGCGACAGTCTCCAATCTGATTGGGCAAGGTTTCTACAGCTTGATGCCTTTCCTCATGCCAACCACTATGAGATATACAATATATATACATATATATATATATATATATATATATATATATATATGACGGGCTTCTTTCAGTTTGCATCTACCAAATCCACTCACAAGGCTTTGATAAGCTCAACGCTACAGTAAAAGACACTTGCCCAAGGTACCACGCAGTGGGACTGAACCCAGAACCATGTGGTTGAGAAGTAATCTTCTTACCACACAGCCATGCTTGCACCTAACATATCTAATTAATCTATTGAACAGGAAAAGCAAATATATCTGCTCTAAACTTTATTATTATCAACTGCAGAAAAGTGGTTTTACCCTACAATTTAAAAAAAGAAAAGGAAAAAAACACCTCCTTATGCTGCAAAAAGCTAAGGCACCCCCAGTAACACTTGCTAGTACAAAAGACAATTTTTTCAGATTTTCTAAATTTTTTTGTACATATTTTATCAAATATGTTATTACAGAGAAAAAGTCAAATACTTTTAGTGGTGGATATGAAAACCACACAGGACATACTGAAAAAAGTATTGCCGAAGCAGAAAATGTCAATTCTATTTTTTGATGTTTAATTAATATCATAGCAAGAATAATCATGAAATTTAATTACTCAATCAACTGCATCAGTAATAAGCCACGCTGATGATTTAACACAAGTTAACTACTGTGATAACAGTTCTTTTTCTTTTTTTTTTATTGTCTGTAACTATACATAAGGGTATACAATACAATGAAAGAATTTAACTAAATTAAGTTGACCTAAATATACCATTGGGACGAAATCATTTAAGTGTCACAAACAGTTAACAACCGATTAATTGTATTTCGGTATTAAATTTTATCTCTGTATATTCAAAATACAAATCCTTCTTTTCTTCTTTAGCTATTGTTTGTTTTAGCTCTCTTCACTCTGAGTTCAAATCTGCTGAGGTTAATTTTGTCTTTTAACCTTTCAGTATCAATAAAATAAAGTCCATGATAATAAGGTAACAAAGCTGTTAGAGCATCGTATGGGTATGCCTAAAGTGTTTGTTTTAGATCTTTGCATTATAAGTTCTTGGGTGGTAGACTTAATCTGTTGGTCAGTCTAACATCGGCATCTTGTATTTTCTCCCATTCTTGAATTTATTTTATTTCACCCCACTCAATCAAATCACACATCCTGCTATGGAGGATCCTATTTTGGTACTCTTATAATTTCTTCGTCCAATGTAAATTTGGCTTTTGAAAGTCTTTTGAAAACTACCGGTTGTCTTTGTTCATTAATAATTTGTGGAACTTTAATAGGTTTACTTAGACTTGATGACTGGTGTAGAAGTTTAAGCTATTGTTTTGAGGATTTTGTGGTTTCTGGGATTCTAGGACTAGAAAATGAAATATTTCTGTTTGCTTCCACCTCCTCGTTGTGTGAGTTTCTTTGTAAGTCAAGGTTTGTATTTACTTTGCCTTGGTTATGACTTTAAGTCTTTTGGGTATTTTCATTTCTGAAAGAATATTCTTCATTATTCCAGTCATAACTCTCATCTAGTTGAATCTGTATCTTTTGTACATATATGTCTTCTCATACTATAATTATTTATTTCTTTTAATATGGACAGATATACACTGGTGTATAGCCATTTCTTCACAGTATGGATCTAATGCTTTTTTAATTATTAGACTTTGCAGAAGTAGAAGCTGGTTTCTATTCATTTCTATAGTGAATTTCATTAATTCATAAATGTAATTAATTTTTAAAATCTTCCATATTTTTCTTTCAAACTATAAAACAGCCATCAAGAAATCTTTTCCAATTTTCTTTTAATAGGTTTTGCAACTCTGATACAAAAAATAATCTCTGGTTGCACATAATTTTTTTTTCTTTTACGGATCCTATCACTATTGCTACAATTGTGGGTGCAACTGTTGTGCCCATTGCTGTCCCTTTTAACTGACAGCTTGGCAATCTTTATATATAATGTATAGGGATTCATTAAGATGATGTACATTTATTTAGACTTACAAATTTTTAATACTCCACAAAAGTTGTTTGATTTTACCTCAAAAATTTGACAATCAAACTCTTTCTCTGTTTAATTGCTTTTGAATTTGTTAATTTTCCAGTTTTGTTCATCGTTTGTTATCTGTACCAATTTCTTTAATTTTTCTTTTGGTTGCTCTTAGGTTATTTCTCCACAATTGCTCTTGCACATTATTACAGTGGCTTCTCCTTTGTAAGCTTTTTTTAATTAAAGCTGAAGAATTTTTCTCTAGACACTCCAATGATTTTGCTCTTCTTCTTTTATGTCTTTAGAGACATGTTTCTCTAAGTTTTAACTCTTGCTCATCAAAGGTTTAGACCATGTTTTGTTTTCACATATGAACTTTTGTAAATAGCCCTAGTCTTGTAGTCAAAAATTTATTTTTAAAAAAGCCCTCAGTACTTTTAATTGGTTTGTCAGAATTTGGGATAACTATAAATTTAAGTCCATGTGTGTGTGTGTGTTTATATATTCTGCTTAGATATAATGACACTAATAACCTAGTGTTAGAACTCAATATACATATATTTCAGAATAATGCTTTAGTTGAGTACAGAGTGTAATATTTAATTTTAAAAATGATCATAAACAAATGAGGTATTGTTTGCTATTAGTTGCATTTGTGTTGACGATGATTGTGATGTCAATAGGGTGACCATATTTTTCTAATATGTTACTATAACAGGAAAGAATCTCAGTTTACATACACAGAGTGTACTTTGTTAAATTATTTATTGAAGAACAAATCACAAAAATTCTAAAGGTTAAAATAACAATGTATAAAAACATTAAAATTATTTTTAAAATATGCAATCAATCACTGTCTGCTCCAGATAATTCACATTTTTCTTTAGCTAGGCAAGGAGGCAGCTATGATAGCTGAAACCAGTTCGAAGTTTCCCAGATTCTGTGGTATATATATTTATTACACACATGTGAGTGAGAACACTTTGAGATATTTTTGGTATCTAACATATGTCAGATACTGCAAGCGCTGCTTCTGATTGGTCAATCCATGGTGATGACCCGAGGTCATGGTGACGGCACTACTTTTGAGTATTATTAAAGTTATTGAAGATTCAATCTGTGTTATGTATTTCTTGAACGTGAACTTGAATGTTAACAAAATGTTAAACAGTCATCAGTTATTAGTCATTTCACTTGAAAACTTAGCGCTATAAAGTCGGACTATCTTCCTGCGGCATGACATCTTTTACAGTTACACATTGTGACATCACTGACGTGAAATCAAGCTGTATTCATGCACGCTTCAACACGATGTGAAGAATTTAGTTATTGGGTTAATAAAATATGGTCGTTTATTCGTGTGTAATAAATAAAATACCAAACTCATTCCCTATGGATACCGTATTTATTACAACTCGTGGCTTGTAAACGTATCTGACTCGCTTTTGCTCGTTAGATACGTTTACAAGCCACTTGTTGTAATAAATACGGTATCCATAGGGAACTCGTTTGGTATTCTCTATATATATATTGCTTACCCCCCCCCCACTAAACAAGAGTCAATCTGTTGAAAGATTAGTCACTTTTGTCAGCTGAGTGAGCTGGAGCAATATGAAATGAAGTGTTTTGCACAAGTATATAACACGTAATCAGATCTAGGAATTGAAACCACAGTATTACAACAATGAGTGCAACACTCTAACCACTAAGCTACACACCTCTGCCAAGAATGTTGTGGTTGATGAGAAACCACAAACGGAACCCCTTCACAGGCTAAGGCTAATTCAGTTTTCACTGCCCCACTTAGTTAAAGCGTATAGGCTAAGGCGCAAAGCACTTGTTACTTATCCTGAGATACCTGCTGCTGATATGGAAAAGTTACCAGTATTGTGATGACTTTAGTCATTACCAGGACAAGAGCTTGCAACTGCTTTAAGAAGTTCATGCTGTTTCTGTGTGGGGCAAAGCATCTCTTATATTTCTTTCAACTTCTTATTCAAGTATTTCTTTATAATAATTAGCTACAGTTTCTGATCTATCATTTGGTAAAGTATTCAGTATTAAGACCTTTACTAATTGTGCCTTTCTTTCTTTCTTTCTTTCTTTCTTTCTTTCCCCCCCAGTATAAAACTTACATAAAAGCAAACCTGAAAATATTTACAAAGAAGTTCAAAGCGGGAACTTATTTTTGAAATTTATTTAAAATCAAAGCCAGAATAAATTATTGAGTGCCAAAGCATCCTCTTGTGACACTGGAACCACTGTTTGGAAACTGGGAACAGTCTTGAAAAACTGGGACATCCAGACACTTTAGATGCTTTTGGCAATACAGTTGTTCGTGTTTACCTCATTACAGAGCAAATGAACAAACTTTCCAAGAAGTCCAAAATCTGAAATGGTTTCGAATAAATAATATTTTAAAATAAGTAAATAAATAAATTAAATAAATGATTTAATAAATTTATTAATGAATGAATAAATGAATAGATAAATAAATAAATAAATAAATAAAGGTCAAATTAAAAAAAAAACAACTGACATTTAAATATTCTGAATGTCTTTTGTATGTATGTATAGATGGATGGATAGATTCACACCCACACATACACACACACACAAACACACATATGCACATGCACACACACACAAACACACACGTGTACAGACACACATACACATGTGCACACACACACAAACACACATATGCACGTGCACACACACACACAAACACACACGTGTACAGACACACATACACATGTGCACACACACACACACACATATGCACGTGCACACACACACACACAAACACACACGTGTACAGACACACATACACATGTGCACACACACACACAAACACACATATGTACGTGCACACACACGCAAACACACACGTGTACAGACACACATACACATGTGCACACACACACACATGTGCACACACACACACACATGTGCACACACACACACACACATATGCACGTGTATACACACGCACACACACACACACACACACACACGCACACACACACACACACATATAGACCATAAACAATAGTTTAAACATAATTGAAAATAAACAAAAAAATAATAATAAAGTAAGTCAAATCAAAACAAAACAACAATAACCGAGAAGCAAAAAATCAAATAAAATAAAAAACAAAACAAAACCATTCTGACGTCTTTCAGCCTTCTTGTTTATTTTGTCATAGACAATGGCTGTTGTAAGCCAAACCATTTGCTATTCAGATATAATGAAATAACATTTGACATAAATGTTAATAACAAAAATGGAACTGCATAATTTATGAAGTAATTATAATAATTTACCTTTGTGATTTACTAAAAAACTTCAAATTTGCAATAACAAATGTAAATGAATTATCAGCTTTTCTTTTCTTTCTTTCTTTCATTCTTTCTTTCATTCTTTCTTTCATTCTTTCTTTCTTCTTTCTTCTTTCTTTCTTTCTTTCTTTCTTCTTTCTTTCTTTCTTTCTTTCTCTCTTTCTTTCTTTCTTTCCAACAAATCTTAAGATTCTTGGTTTAAATAAACTTACTGGTGACAGCTGGTTTGTATTTTTGTCACATTTGTTAATAATTAACAAGGAAAAAAAAAAGTCTTTTCACGACACATCATTATAATTGTTTTTTTTTTCCGGCTGATTATCTGGTTAATAAATGCAATTTAAAAATAATTAAATAATTGAGCTTTTGTGGTGGATCTCAAAGTCTCCTTTGGTTTTAGGTGTAGGAGTGGCTGTGTGGTAAGTAGCTTGCTTATGAACCACATGGTTCTGGGTTCAGTCCCACTGCGTGGCACCTTGGGCAAGTGTCTTCTACTGTAGCCTTGGGCTGACCAAAGCCTGTGAGTGGATTTGGTAGACGGAAACTGAAAGAAGCCATCGTGTATATGTATATGTATATATATATATATATATATATATATATATATATATATATATATATATATATGTATGTGTGTGTATATGTTTGTGTGTCTGTGTTTGTGTTTGTCCCCCAACATCACTTGCAACTGATGCTGGTATGCTTACGTCCCCATAACTTAGCAGTTCAGCAAAAGAGACCAATAGAGTAAGTACTAGGCTTACAAAGAATAAGTCCTGGGGTCGATTTGCTTGACTAAAGGCAGTGCTCCAGCATGGCCACAGTCAAATGACTGAAACAAAGTAAAAGAGTACCATTCATTATATAATATATTTTGCATGTTCATGTGTGGAAGTAACAAAAGAAATGAACTTTAAAATAATAGTGGGACCTTATTCTTTTGTAAAGTGGTACGGTGAATCAAGTGAGAAACAGTATGAACTCTGGTGATTGCATTTCATCCATCATTTGGACAATTCAGCTTGTGTCGTCATTGGTTACATGTGCTCCGTAATTTTAATTTTTCTCTGATGAAAAATGGCAGAAAATCAGTATAACCTATTTCTTTACTACCCACAAGGGGCTAAATACAGAGGGAACAAACAAGGACAGACAAAAGGATTAAGTCGATTACATCGACCCCAGTGCGTAACTGGTACTTAATTTATCGACCCCGAAAGGATGAAAGGCAAAGTCGACCTTGGTGGAATTTGAACTCAGAACGTAATGGCAGATGAAATACGGCTACGCATTTCGCCTGGCGTGCTAACGTTTCTGCCAGCTCGCCGCCCTTCCAAGCTGAATCAGTATAACCTGCCTTTACAAAAATCACTCACACAAATTTATGGGAAAAGCTAGGCTCCAGAGCACTTACTGATTAGTTATTTGCAAATGTATTACATGCAATGTGATTGGACCTTCGATCCAAATCCCACGCAATACTCAATCAATCACAGCACAGGACTCAACCTATGTTGAAAACTCACATGATAGGTAAAATGACCAATCATTACAGATTAATGTGCTGACTGTCTGCAATATGCCTTAAAAGAAATTGGTCTCACTACTGAGTCAAGGAAGAAGCTTTTACATCAATGGTTCCCAAACCTTTTGTCGTATTTTCTTTATTTAAAGTTTAACTTGTTCAAACAACCCTGACACAAGATCGACAAGTCAGGAAGCATTTAAGCTTGGAAATAAACGATGCAATACACATAAGATAGGAAACACATTCTCTTTTTTTTTTTTTTTTGCGCCAATGTAAAGATGCATGACCTAGTTATTAGGATATTCGGCTTATGAAAGACGCAGGCATGGCTATGTGTTAAGGGGTTGCTTCCCAACCACATGGTTTTGGTTTCAGTCCCACTATGTGACACCTTGCACAAGTGTCTTCTTCTATAGCCTGAGACTGACCAAAGTCTTGTGAGTGGATTTGGTAGATGGAAGCTGAAAGAAGCCCGTCATATATATATGTGTGTGAGTGTGTGTGGGTGGTGGTGGGGTTGTATCTTTTTGCCTGTGTTTGTCCCCCACCACATTCTTGACAACTAATGTTTGCATGTTTACATCCTTGTAACTTAGTGGTTTGGCAAAAAGAGATCAATAGAATAAGTACCAGGTTTAACAAAAAAATAGATACAGGGATAAAATGAAGTATCAAAGTACTGTCATTGATTTATATTCATACAAGTTTTCCTAGGTGTGAATGAAATTCTAAAAAACAAACAAGACACAAGCATTCCACCCATGATGATCTTGTTCTTTAATTGGATATTTCTTATCAAAAGCTATGATTTCAAATGTGTTTCTCTCTTTTCAAATCACAGAGCCTAAATCAAGGGATATTTGGCTACTGTTTCTGGCTGATTGAATGATAATATCAGTCAATGGTTCTTAAATTACCCCAACTGCGATAAAAAACTGTATTTGATTGGGATACAGCAAAAGGAGCCCTTAGTCTCATGTTCCCTTTCCTTTGATGTAAAAAATTAATCATCATTCTTCTTAAAAGAGGGTAGTCAATATGCTCTTTTAAACCACACTAATTTTTTAGACTCTGCAGTGCTCCATAAATACACAGAACCAATAGGAAAAGTGGTAGTTCATAAGTAAAGGTGTGTAGCTGGAGCTAACTGTAAGCAAATTACAGAGGAGGAGTGATAAGCAGTGATGTGTATAAATGCTTTGCAGTTCAAATATGCTTGTGACACATTTGGACTTGTAAATAAGCCATTCAATGTGTTTTGTCAGGGAGAAAATTTCTTGCTGTAGACAAAAGGGAGAAATACACCAAGATCAGTTCATAGTGCCATCTTTCTAGACTGTGGGTTTTTTTTCTTGTTTGAACTGACCAGGACTTAAACAACAACAACACAACGACAAAAAAGAAAACAATTTACCCATTCAAAACTGTTTTCTTCTTGAAGCTACATGTTTTTTTTTTTTCTCTTGTTTCCTTGTCTTTCAATGTTCCATACACGAGAATGCTTCTTACCACATGGTGGTGATTATTTTAGCATCCATTTTACAATTGCTTCTTCAGGTACTTGCCCATGGATATTCCTACCACCACACACACATACACACACACACACATTTACATATGCTCACACACACACACATACACACACACTTACACACATATGCACTCACACACACACACAAACTTACACACATTCACACACATATGCCCACACACACTCACGCACACACCCATACGCACAAACACCTGTCATTCTTTATAGTTTTTTTTTCTCATAAAGCCACTAATGTTATCCTCTATTTGCTAAAAAAAATCTATTCTTGTAAATGATATAAGTGCTTCTATATGTCAAAGAGAATATACATGAGCTTGTTTCAGGTGCTTATAGAATTAGTTTAAATATATATATATATAAAAAAAAAGAGAAGAATGAAAATAGAAAAAAATCAAAGTGACAAAGAAATGTGTTAAATATTGATTGTTTTAGATGTGCGCATCATATATTATAATTTGCTTCAGAGATATACCATTGTGATGATAAAAATGTGTTTGTAAATGTACATTTGCAATTCATTTAAAGTATAGTGTAACATATGAACGAGGTAACACTTGGCCAATGTACATCCTTTAAACTGCTGTTAATAATTACTTTAGATATAAAGGTGGTGGGCTGGCGGAATCATTACTCTGTCAGGCAAAATGTTTAGCAGTATTTCACCTGTCCTTACGTTCTGAGTTCAAATTCCACCAAGGTCAGCTTTGCCTTTCATCTTTTTTGCAGTCGACAAAATAAGTACCAGTTCAACACTAGGGTTGATGTAATCAACTAACACCATTCCTCTCTCGAAGTTGCTGGCGTTGTGCAGAAATTTGAAATCAATAATTATTTTAGATATACATGTTTGATAGAAAAAGGGACCAAAAACTGAATATGAAAGAGAACTGAAGAATAATTATCAGGCTCATAATTGAAGACATGTTTAGTGAAATTAAACTTGGCACAGGAAGAGCTATGTGGTTATGAGGCTTACTTTGCAACCAGATAGCTGTGGGTTCAGTCCCACTGTGTAGCATCTTGGGCAAGTATCTTCTGCTTTAGCCCCAGGCTGAGCAATGCCTTGTAAGTGTCTTTGGTTGAAGGAATCTGTGTGTAAGCCTTTTGTATCATCATTATCACCATGATTTTAAAGCTGGCGAGCTGGTAAAATACTTAGCAGTATTTCGTCTGTCTTTACAATCTGAGTTCAAATTCCACTAAGGTCAACTTTGCCTTTCATCCTTTCAGGGTTGATAAATTAAGTACCAGTAAAACACTTGGGTCTATGTAATTGACTAGCCCCCTCCCCACAAATTTCAGGCCTTGTGCCTTTAGTAGAAAGAAATATCATCATCATTTTAATGCTCACTTTTCCATGCTGGCATGGGTTGGACAGAATCTGTTGAGGCAGGCTTTTCTA
>NC_042999.1:36426811-36454311 GCF_006345805.1 Octopus sinensis | reverse complement strand
AGATTCTGGGTGCATTGACTTGAAGGCGATCCAGACAGCTTGGAACTACACAAACTTTGCTGCAAAGAGTTCTCTGCAGTCTTAATCTTTTTTCTATACAAGTTACAGTTGGTTCAACATTTGAAGCCCCAGGACTATGAACACAGGCTCCAATACATGGTAAGATTCCAGGAATTGGCACAAAATGACCCAAATTTTACACAAAAACTGATCATGTCTGATGAAGCTTACTTTCATTTGAATGGGTTCATCAACTGACAAAATTGCTGGTCTTAGGGCTCTGAGAATCTGAGAGCATTACACCAAAGAGAACTGCACCCCATAAAGTGTGAAGATGAAAATGGACGCCATTTAAAAGATGTCATTTTTCATACATAATGCAGAGGTATGATGAAAAAGGACTAATGCAAATTAATTTTCATTATCTCCTTTATATTGAATTAAAATTTCATACACATACTTGTAAAAATAAGGGAGTTATTAAAAATTAAATCCCTCTCAGTGACTTCTGGGCTACCCTGTATATATATATATATATCTAATAGGCACAGACTTGGCTGCATGGCTAGGTTCACTTCAGCAGACAAAAACCAAAAGAAGCCTGTTGTGTGTTTGTATTTATCTTTGTCTTTTATCTTTTATTTGGTCCAGTCATTAAACTGCAGACATGCTGAGGTACTGCCTTCAAGAACTTTTGTTGAATGCATCGACCCCAGCACCAGTTGTCAAGCACTGGTGGGGAGGACAAACACAGACGCAAAGATACACACACACATACATACACACACAAATATATATTAAAAATGTGACCGTGTGTGTACCGTTGGCGATTTTTTTTCCTCTGACTTCCCTTCTCTGGATCTTTCCTTCTCCTATGTTTCCAACGAAGAGCTCCACTCAAAACGTTAAACCCTCCTTCTTCCCTTCCTTCCTAAGCGTCCAATAATACTATATTTGTTCCACGTCCTCACGTTGTTGTGTTTTCTCTTTGTGTTTTCATGTTTGAATTAACTATATATATATATATATAATATATATATATATATATATATATATACAACTCTAACTATGAATACATATTGACTGTAATAATGGAATAAACAGATGTGCTTCAAGAGGAAACATCTGGGGTTTACCCTAACTACCAATATAAATATGTGTGTGTGTGAGTGTTTGTGTGTATCCTTGTCTTGATATCATGTGACAGTTGTAAGTGATGACGTTTGTTTCCTTGTCTTCTGTGGGAAATATGTCTGGCCATGGAAAATATCGCCTTGCATGGTAACAAGTGACGGCTGGTAATAGAAAGAACATCTGAATGTGGAAAAATTCTGCCTCAGCATATTCTGCCTGATCCATGAAAGCATAGAAAAGGGGACACTAAATGATGATGACGATGATGATTACAATGGTAGTGGTGGTGGTAGTGTTAGCAGCAATGATGATGACAATGGCGATGACAATGATGATGAATACAAAAGACAGAAAAAAAATGGTAACATTGCTGCCAGGATTTGTAATCCCTTCAATAACATGTAATTTTATTATATATAGGCACAGGAGTGGCTGTGTGGTAAGTAGCTTGCTTACCAACCAGATGGTTCCAGATTCAGCCCCACTGCGTGACACCCTAGGCAAATGTCTTCTACTATAGCCTCAGGCCAACCAAAGCCTTGTGAGTACATTTCGTAGACAGAAACTGAAAGAAGCCCATCGTATGTGTGTGTGGTGTGTGTGTGTGTGTGTGTGTGTGTGTGTGTGTGTCTGTGTTTGTCACAACCGATGCTGGTGTGTTTACATCCCCATAACTTAATGGTTCGGCAAAAGAGACTGATAGAATAAGTACTAGACTTACAAAGAATAAGTTCTGGGCTCAATTTGCTTGACTAAAGGCAGTGCTTCAGCATGGTTGCAGTCAAATGACTGAAACAAGTAAAAGAGTAAAAGAGTATATAATCAATGTATATATATTTTTTTCAATTAAATTGATTTGTCAACTCTGAGTGTCTGTATGCTTTGTGACAAAATCACTTAACTCCAGACCATTTTGCTGAAAATAGATACTGGATGATGTGTAGTGTGAATGGTGAAAAGAGTACAACAGAAAACAGGAGAATGGAAAATGTAATTGGGTCTTACCTCGTTGGAGATGAACTTGGATCGCTTTTAGCCAACTCGCTCGTCTGGTCCCTTCGTCGTGTCTCTCGCAACTGCTCAATCCCGCACGTGCGTTCTGCCTGTCACTTCCGCTTCTGCCGGCGCATGCGCCCTGCAAGCCCTGCAAGCCCCACTTCCACTCTCCCCCATCCGTCACACTCCTTCACCATCACACCACATGATGGAAGCCAATTGTCACTGTAAATAACAACAGCACTGTAAAATGGCTGAGTACTTTGTTAGTTTGTAATAGGAAACAGCAGAAAACAAAATCTCTATTGATGGGGCATCTAGCAAGGATCTCTTCTGGTTTACTTCCTCATTGAGTCTAGATCCATGATGTAAGTATGGGCTACATGTAATGATTGCCCACTTATAATCTGTCCCACGGGACTTAGCTGTCTATGAAGTGATCTAATCTGGCAAGGATACTTTGAAAATATGAAAAATATTCAGGAAATTCAGCATATAATTTATAGAAACTTTTGTCCTAGAAGAAACATCAATAGGGTCATTTGATCAGCAGCTAGAAGTAGCAGCCAGAAATATCCCTCCCCTCACCACCATTTACCACTCACATTGTTTTTGTTTTTTTTAGAGGAAATGCATGTTAGAGAATATCCTTGGTACATTATATCTAAAAGAAAAAAACAGTATAGTCATCACTAGAACATGTTTGATTATAGGAACATGTTTGATCAGATCTAAACTGATGCCAAAGAACAAGAACAACTTAACAACTCTGTTAGTGGTTGGCTCTTAAATCAAAAATAAATCAAATATAGGCGTAGGAGTGGCTGTGTGGTAAGTAGCTTGCTTACGAACTACATGGTTCAGGGTTCAGTCCCACTACGTGGCACCTTGGGCAAGTGTCTTCTACTATAACCTCGGACTGACCAAAGCCTTGTGCGTGGATTTGGTAGGTGGAAACTGAAAGAAGCCCATCATATATATGTATATATATATCTGTATGTGTGTTTGTGTTTATTCCCCCAACATCGCTTGACAACCAATGCTGGTGTGTTTACGTCCCCGTAACTTGGCAGTTCGGCAAAAAGAGACCAATAGAGTAAGTACTAGGCTTACAAAGAATAATTCCTGGGGTCGATTTGCTTGACTAAAGGTGGTGCTCCAGCATGGCCACAGTCAAGTGACTGAAACAAGTAAAAGAGTAAAAGAGAAACTTAGAAGTAGAAAGTTACTTGACTGCCTTTGTGAAATAGGAAAATGTCATTTCGGAACATACAGGGTCAGATCCTTGGCAACTAAATTGTAACACTACTAAACTTGTTTGGAAAGTAGGGCGATTTCTGGATAATCTTTGAAATGTAAAACAATATCTGCCAAGAGCAGACAAACTCAAGAGAGCAACAACTATCTGGTGTTGTTTTGATACTCTGTAATATCACCTCAAATGTGTAGAGATGCATCATACTGTGGTCTTTTATTGGACAGCTACTGTGATGTCTGTAGAGTCAATATACTTTGATTTGCCATTGCATATATATACTACAGCTCACCAAAAGTGTGTTGATAATAACTGTAAAAATTATTCATGCTGGAGGAATTATGAATAAGGGAGTGCTGAGTGGAATAGGATGAGGTAAAATATAGGTTGAAATGGAAGTTAGTAATTTTGTCTACCCTTCAGCATTTAAACTGGCCATATCCAGCCCAAATATTTTGCCTGGTTTATATTCAAACCAGCTAGATCTAGCCTCTCACACATACATAACAAAGTAATTCTAAAAAAAAATATATAATCACACCATTGAAATCTCAAAATATTGAGATAATACATAATTAATTCAAAACAATGTGAATAAATAATCATTACATTTTGACAGGGTAATCTGAATAAATGGATAAATAAAGACAGCAGTGGAGAAGTTGGAGTGGTCAAGAGAAATAGAAATATCCAGGTAGCTGACTTGATTTATCAATGATGTTCAAGGGAGGTTAATACAGACAGACAAGATCTGATGTTGACCTGTTTAAGGTAATGCACCTCAAAATGAGATTAAGACCAGACATCTTTATATATAAAAGAAAGGTTGTGTGTCTGTCTACTCCAATTTAGATTCCTAACTACTCCCACATTTTGCGATGCAGTTTAACCAAAACCGGGTATCTTATAGTCGTGATTCATATCGAGCCCTTCTGGGTATTAGCGCACGTCTACGATGAGTCTACGATTTTAAAAATAATTTACCATCATTTTTTCCCATTTTAATGCATATTTTTTAAATAAAGGGAAGTAACTCTCTAAAAATGTCTACGATGAGTCAACGATTTAAAAAAAAATTTACCATAATTTTTTTTCCATTTTTAATGCATTTTTTGCTATTTTTTGGCTATAACTCTCTAAAAATGCTTTATAGTAATTTCCCTTACAAACCCAAGCAACGCCGGGTGATACTGCTAGTACATTTATAAAATTATTGTGATTTGTTAAGGTATGTGCCTGTCTTTTTACTTCTTTTTATAGAAGATATGCAGATCTTGATGGATGCTTTTGATGCTGAAGCTACAAAGTTCTGCCTGAAACTCAACTTCTGGAAGACTGAAGTTCTTTATCAGCCAAATTGTGATTCAGGCTGAATGGCACAAACTGGACCCATCATTATTAAATGGTAGGTGTTGGTAGAAGCAAGCATCTTTACCCATCTGGGCAGTACTCAGTCAGTAATGATGGTCAGCTCAGTGATGAACTAAATGTGTAAGATCCACTTGGCATTCAGAAAACTGAGAGACTGTGAAACACCAAACAGATAATTGACGATATAAAACATGTAAAAAAAAAAACACAAAAAAGAAAAGAAAAGAATAGAAGTGCATGCATTAATGATGAGACCCTTGAGACAGATCACGAACATCACATCAAAAGATTAATTCAGAAACACTCTCATCCTAAGAAAGCCAGGCTCCCTAAAGGGCAGAGATATTAGTGTGTTGAAATCTCTGGTGCCTGGGACATGTTCAAACAATGAAGGAAACCCCCGTTGCTAAAACAAACTATATTCCCTGTTGTCTAATTGTATAAGCTATCAGAATAGACTCTGACTGAAATACAAGGATGTAGTTAAATGTAATATGAGGAGATTGGATATTGATTGTCATTGCTGGATCACAGCAGTGACGGACAAAACCAGTAGAAAAGATCAATTATTTTCTGATACTCCTGATACATACAGACAGTAAATGTTGACTATTGACAGGTTGCTTAGTTTAACGTTCAAATTTGGTTCATGTGTGTGTACTTTATGAGCTATTATTTGCATTATCATAAATATGTTGCAACAATCATTTGATATTTATCCAGCAATACTTTGCTAGATTGGTTCTCTTAGCTTTTCTAATGTAAAGGGAGATGTTCCATCCTGTTTCTCAGTATTTATGAATGCTGACCCAAACAAACCAACAAGTGAGCGTTTATGTGGCCAATGGACCTACTAAAATTAGTGGCTCAAATAACACCCTACCCCAATGATTCCCAAAAGTGTTTTGTCATAGAACTCTCCTTTTTTTTTTTATCTGTTTCAGTCAATAGATTGTGGTCATGCTGGGGCATCACCTTGAAAAACCTTTTGTCAAATGAATCAAGTCTAATACTTATTTATTTATTTGAGCCTGGTACTTATTCTATCTCACTTTGATGAACTGATAAATTACGGGGACATAAGCAAACCAACAGTAGTTGTATAGCAGCGGTGGGGTACAAACACAGACACATACACATACACTCACATGACTGCCTTCTTTCAGTTTCTGTCTACCTAATCCACTCTCAAGGTTTTGCTCCACCTGGGGCTATAGTAGAAGACATTTGCCCAAGGTGCCATGTGGTGAGGCTGAATACAGAACCATGTCACTGGTAAGCAAGCCTCTTACCACACAGCCATGCCTGTATCGTGATTTTTCTAAAAATCATAGGACCCACCAGATCTGGCCTCTTACATCTACCCGACAATGTCATTCTAAAAATATACAATCATTTCACCAAAATTTTGAAGCTATGAGATAATGTATGATTAATTCAAAATACTGTGAATAAATAAGCATTAGATTTGACTGCCTGCTTGTGAGATTAATACTCAACGGGCTGAGCACTCCACAGATACATACACTCTTAACATAGTTCTCACAGAGATTCAGTGTGACACAGAGTGTGACAAGGCTGGATTTTTGAATAACAAGAACAACTCATTCTGTCCAGCTGAGAGAAAGAAGCCATGTGAAATAAAGTGTCTTGCTGAAGAACACAATGCATTGTCAGGAATCAAACTCACAACGTTATAACCATGGACCTAATACACTAACCATTAAACCATGCACTGTACATACGTACCTACATACATAGTCTGTGTTAACCACATCCCAAAGATGGAGCCTTTGTATCTTTGTTGGAAACCAGCTCCCTCCTCAGTGGAAGATTTATAATAATTAAAAAATAGGAGAGACATGCATGCATCCACACACACACACACACTTACACATGCACGAAGCACCCACACACAGCTGTTGCTGAAAAATATTCAAGTATATAGTAATTATAAAGAATGAACTTTTATAATGGTATATGAATATAAAGTCTGCAACTTAAAGTAGGTGTGTGGTCTAGAAACAAATGCTGTGATCTACTATTAAAGCCCAATATACTCCGTCTTCATGTTACATACATATTCTTTATTCTTCTACTTGTTCCAGTCATTAGGCTGTGGCCATGCTGCAGTACTGCCTTGAAGAATTTTTAGCTGAGTCACTCGACCCCAATACTCTCTTTTACTTGTTTCAGTCATTTGACTGCAGCCATGCTGGAGTACCGCCTTTAGTCGAGCAAATCGACCCCAGGACTTATTCATTGTAAGCCTAGTACTTATTTTATCGGTCTCTTTTGCTGAACCACTAAGTTACTGGAATGTAAACACACCACCATCAGTTGTCAAGCGATGTTGGTGGGGACAAACACAGACACACAAACATATACACACACATACATATACATATATACGACAGGCTTCTTTCAGTTTCTGTCAACCAAATCCACTCACAAGGCTTTGATCGGCCCGAAGCTATAGTAGAAGACACTTGCCCAAGGTGCCACACAGTGGGAATGAACCCGGAACCATGTGGTTGGTAAGCAAGCTACTTACCACACAGCCAAGCCTAGTACTTACTTATTCTATCAGTCTTATTTGCTGACCCATTAAGTTACAAGGACATACACACACCAACACCACACACACATACACACAACCACACACACACACACACACACACACACACACACACGTGTATATATTCTTCTAGAACTTATATGCTGTATTGCTGTAGCACAGTTCAAGTCTGTATGAGAATTTGCTGTATAAGAAAACCACAGATGTACTACATGAAAATCCAACTGAGCAGCAAGGTAACAATAACTAATGGATCTAAAAGACGAGTGGCTGTGTGGTAAGTAGCTTGTCTACCAACCACATGGTTCCGGGTTCAGTCCCACTGTGTGGCACCTTGGGCAAATGTCTTCTACTATAGCCTTGGGCCGACCAAGGCCTTGTGAGTGGATTTGGTAGACGGAAACTGAAAGAAGCCCGTCGTATATATATATGTATGTATATATGCGTGTGTGTGTTTGTGTGTCTGTGTTTGTCCCCTAGCATTGCTTGACAACCAATGCTGGTGTGTTAATGTTCCCGTTACTTAGCGGTTCGGCAAAAGAGACTGATAGAATAAGTACTGGGTTTACAAAAGAATAAGTCCCGGGGTCGAGTTGCTTGATTAAAGGTGGTGCTCCAGCATGGCCGCAGTCAAATGACTGAAACAAGTAAAAGAGTAAAAGAGTAAAGAGTGAGTTAGTGAAAAAAACTTAAATGAACCACCATATATACATGTATAACTGAAAGAAGCCGTCGTACATGTGTGTGTGTGTGTGTTTGTGTGTGTGTCTGTGTGTATGTGTGTGTGTTTGTGCTCATGTTTGTCTCTACCACCATGTTGATTTGCTTATGTCCTCCATAACTTAGTAGTTTGGTAAAAGGAGCCAATAGTATATATACCAGATTTTAAGGAAAGTGCTGGGTCGATTCATTTAGCTAAACCCTTCAGGGAGGTGTCCCAGCATAGTCACAGTCCAATGACTGAAACAAGCAAAAGAATAAGGAATAAAAGAATATGCCACACCACATGCTCCTCATGAATACTATATTTCAGGGTGTTATGATGTTTTTATGTAGTTGTGGATTTATTGTATATTCATTCACCAACTGTTCAAATCACCAACATGTAATCCAATGATATTTCTTCTTAATAGCTTCTACAACTCTCTGTCTAATATATGTATAATATATAATATACTACACTCTTCTGATATCTCCTGCACACATGCATATTTATAAATTTCAGAACTGTTCATTTATCCTTTCATGGGAGTGTTTGGATTCCACCACAACATCTCCCTTTGTTTAAGTTTGACTTACCCTGAGAGTCAATACTTTTATTTATTTATTATCACCTTTCTCTCCACCCCCACCTTTTTTTTTTACTTCCTCAGGGAGAAATTGGAATGTTTTTTTTCATTTTGGTTCAATTTTCAATATTTCTGTCTGCTTTCTTTTCCTAGTTGACGTACACACTGGTTCAACCATTTCTTGCAGTCCGTCTGCATGTCCTAATTTTTTTGATGGTAGAAATTCCATCTTAAAACATAACTTAGCAGGGTCGTCTCCCAGTGCTACAACTGTTTGACTGTGTGTGTGGGGATACCCTTTTTGATCCATAAATTGATAACAATGGGCGGTGATATGTTTACAGACTAAATTTCCTTCTATGTAGGAATTTGTGAAATTTTTTCACCGCAAAAATAATGGCTAGTGCCTCCTTCTCAATTTAGCTGTAGTTTTTTTCAGCTGATAACAATGAATGAAACACATGTGCAATAGGTTTTAAACTACCCTCTTCAAACTTGTGTAGAATTACCGCTCTGATCCCACGCTCACTAGCATCTGACACTACTACTATTTTTAGTTTTGGATCATAATGAGATAATAACAGCTCTGATGTTTAAACCTTTATAATTCCTTTGAATGCTTTTTGGCATCTATCAGACCAAAACCATTTAACATCTTTTTTTGAATAGGTTGTTTGGAGCTGCTCTTAACTCATGCATGTTCAGTATATATGTTTGGTAATAATTTGCAAGCCCCAAAAATGCTTGTAATGTAGTAATATTTTTTGGTGGTGGCATATTTTTTATCGCTATCACTCTTGCAGGATCTGGTCTGCAACCATTTTTATTAATCACATGTTCCAGATACTTTCTGGCATAAAAACTCGCATTTTTCTTTTCTCAATTTAAATCTATGCTCCTTTATCCTCATGTGTATATTCATTCACCAACTGTTCAAATCACCAACACATAATCCTACGATATCTCTTCTTAATAGCTTCTGCGACTCTCTGTATAATATATGGCTGCATATACAACACTCTTCCGATATCTCCAGCATGCATGTGTATTTATACATTTCAGAACCGTTCATTTATCCTTTCGCAGGAGTGTTCGGATTCCACCACAACACAGGGTAAGGACAAAAATTGTAGGCTGCAAAAAACTGGGTACTGTGATGATTATGTAATGGTGTATCCTGGGTAGGTGCAGGTGTGGCTGCTGTGGTTAAGAAGCATCATTCCCAACTACATGGTCCAGGTTCAGTCCCACTTGCAGAGTAACTTGGACAAATGTCTTCTACTATAGCCCCTAGCCAAACAAAGCCTTGTAAGTGAATTTGGAAGATGGGAACTGAACAGAGCCATTATAGGGATGTGTGTGTGTTTGTGTGTGTGTTTGGTGAAGGTGCGTGGCTTAGTGGTTATTCAGCTCACAATCGTAGGGTCATGGGTTTGATTCCCACCAGGGCATTGTGTTCTTGAGCAAAACACTTCTTTTCCCATTGCTCCAGTTCACTCAGTTGGGAAAAAATGAGCTGTACCTGTAATTCAAAGGACCAACTTTGTCACACTCTGTGTCACGCTGAATCTCCCTGAGAACTACATTAAGAGTACGTGTGTCTGTGGAGTGCTCAGCCACTTGCACATTAATTTCACTAGTAGGCTGTTCCATTGATTAGACCAACTGGAACCCTTGTCATAACCTATTTCTTTACTACCTACAAGGGGCTAAACACAGAGGGGACAAACAAGGACAGACAAACAGATTAAGTCGATTATCTTGACCCCAGTGCGTAACTGGTACTTAATTTATCAACCCCAAAAGGATGAAAGGCAAAGTCGACCTCGGCGGAATTTGAACTTAGATTGTAATGTCAGACAAAATACTGCTCAGCATTTCGCCCGGCGTGCTAACAGTTCTGCCAGCTCAGATGGTAGTATGTGTGTGTTTAGGTGATGGTTATTAGGTGATGGTTATAAGCATGAGTCACCATCATAACAAGCGATGCTGCTTATTTCTAGTCTTCTGTGGGAAACATGTCTGGTCATGGGAAATATTACCTTATTTGGAAACAGATGAGGTTGGGTAACAGGAAAGGCATCCAGCTGCAGAAAAATCTGCCTTGATAATTTTTGTTTGAACCATGAAAACACGGAAAAATGGACAGATGATGAAGGTGATGTTGCATGTCAATACATTTAGGGTGGTGTATGCAAAATAAAGCAAAAATCAAATACCAGAGAAATCCTCATGAGAAGAAAAGGCATGCAAGTTACTGAGAAAGGTATAGGAAATAGTAAAAAAAAATTGCAATGATTAATAACAATTCAAAGCAATTACGGAGATGTACTTGCATAGCAAGTGATTTGATCTGAGATAGCGTGCTGGAACGAAAACAATTGCAGCGTGGAAGGTGTTTGTAAGCCATTTAAGAAACACACAAAAGCCGTTCGAATCACTTCAACATTTAAGTTTAATTTATCAAAATATTTTCGTCACTATAAGACTGCGACCTAGCATGGATTTTTGTCAGTGAACAGGTCGCGGTCTTATAGCGACGAAAATATTTTGACAAATTAAACTTAAATGTTGAAGTGAATCGAACGGCTTTCGTGTGTTTCTTAAATGGCTTACAAACACCTTCCATGCTGCAATTGAATTCAAAGCAAAAAAAGAAGAAAAGAGAAGAAAGAAAAGTAAAAGAAAGAAAAACTGAAAATACTAATCGAACATGGATTCTTGAAGAAAGAACATAGCTCTGTAATACATACATACATGCATACATACATCATCATCATCATCATCATCGTTGTTTAACGTCGATTTTCCATGCTAGCATGGGTTGGACGGTTCGACTGGGGTCTTGGGTCTGGGAAGCCAGGAGACTGCACCAGGCTCCAGGCTGATCTGGCAGTGTTTCTACAGCTGGATGCCCTTCCTAACGCCAACCACTCCGTGAGTGTAGTGGGTGCTTTTTATGTGCCAATTCAAACAGTACAGATGATCATGATTAGGGACAATAAAATCTGCAGGGCTTTCTTAAAATTTGAAGGATGAATGGCCGTGGGAAGGATAACTAACAGAACATGATCCTTTTCCTTCCTTGGGCAGCTATCAGGTCAAAACAAACTCTAAGATTCCAATCCAGAATACACACGCATAAATAGGCATGCATACAATCTTACATACATACATACATACATACATACATACATACATACATACATACATACATACATACATACATACATACATACATACATACATACATACATACATACATACATGCATGCATGCATACATACATACCAGTGGATGTTAACATAAAGCTGAAAATCAGTGGAAAAGTGAGTACCTATGCTGACCTATTGAGAAACCTGCTGTTACTCTATCCAGATTACAAGTTCAGGTTTATGCCCCTAATTATTGGGGCCCTGAGATATGCAACACACTGCCTAAATACCAATTTTGCGAAATTAGGCTTCACAAAACCAGAAAGGATAAAGCTAATTCAAAGACTACAGATCCAATCCATCACTGGAACTGTAAAAATCTGTAAAACTTACCAGAAGATTATCATTTAAATGTATATAAGCATGTCTAGATATGCAACTATATACATGAGAATACATACATAAACCAAAACATACAAGTCTACACATATACATATATATATTAATATGTGAAATAGAAAGATGAATAATCTTGTAGCAGATTAATCAAAACGATTTCTGTTCAATCTTCGTTCAGCTCCATTTCTTCAATTCACTAATAATATATATATTAATATATATATATATATATATATATATATATATATATATATATATCATCATCATCATCGTTTAACGTCCGTTTTCCGCGCTAGCACGGGTTGGACGGTTCGACCGGGGTCAGGGGAGCCAGGGGCTGCCCAAGGCCCCAGTCTGGTCTGGCAGTGTTTCTACAGCTGGATGCCCTTCCTAACGCCAACCACTCCGCGAGTGTAGTGGGTGCTTTTTACGTGCCACCTGCACAGGTGCCAGAGGGGTCTGGCATCGGCCACGGTCAGTTGGTGCTTTTTATGTGCCACCTGCACAGAAGCCAGTCGGGGCGGTGCTGGCATCGGCCACGTTCGGATGGTGCTTTTTATGTGGGGGGGGGGTGCAGAAATATAGGGGAGCACCAGTGGGGAGGGGTGTTCAGAGAAACGATGACAGGTTCTAGACAAGTAGAACGTAGGATATCACGAGAGGGGTAATGCATGGTGAAATAGCGTATTGAAGAGGGGGGTTCGAAGAGTAGACACCTATAATGGTGGTGGGAGAAGCGACATCCGGTATAGATGGAGCAAAAATATAGAGATATCCGGTATTGGTGGTGGGGGTGGGCAGGGCGGGTGCACCGCGAATACACGAAGGTTGATAGACGAGAGAGCGAGGACTTGGACGGGCAAAATTAATAAAGGGACGGTGGAGAAATGGAGAAATTATCGGCACATAATGATGAGAGGAATTAGGGAATACTTAATGATGAGAGGACTTAGGGAATGCTTAAGCGTATTAGTAATTAGTAAGTAGATAAAATAGATACAGATATAAATTCTGAACCCTTAATCTCTAGTGGAAATAATTTTCCATTTTGGGGGTAAGGGAATGTTAACTCTATTAAAAGCAGCACATCATTTATTGATATTTCTGTGCTAACTTGATGGCTAGAAAAATGAAAAAAACTATGAAAAGAAACATGGAAAATCGACAACAGGACATCTGGAAAGAGACTTTGAGAACTATTGAAAATAATGGTGTTGGTTGCAGAAGAGAGGGAAAGTCTAGTGGTGCCAGAAAAGGTGGGCTTATGGTGCTGGTTCGGTCTGTGAAAAGCTTTTACACTGTAGCAAGGTCTAGAATTGATCTTATGCTTTTGTCTGTCCTGATTATCATCCAATCAGTTTGCAGTGATATTATGCCATATATGAACACTAACTACAACATTCTTGAAACTTCCACATTTCTTCTAGTTATTTAGAGAGGCATAAACAAGAGACCAGAGGTAGATTAGATTTCACTGAAGTCACATTTCTATTCTCAACAGGAAAGCATTCTTGCTGAATATACAGCACTGTTAATGAAGCAATTACTCTTTTGCAGCATCTAACTTCCTTTGCTGGATCCAAATAGAAATGAAAGGTGTTCTTCATAATTGCAAACCAACTCCTCCTAGCATCTCAAACCTTATTCAGTTAAAGCTGTCTCAAAACTGAGGTATGTGAAATCATCAACTTGACTGATGGGATATTCTCTGATGATCTTTATTGATTGTGAGAAGGAACTTGGTTTTACTAAGATTAACAAATACGCCAACATCTTGTGCGGCTAATTCTAGTCTATGAAGTAACTGGATGGAGCTTGATATTGTGTTAAAGAGCAGGGATAAATCATCAGCATAGTCTAGATCAATTATTTTCTGAACTTGATGTCCAATCAATCAATCAATCATGAACGTGAAACCAAGGCTGTTTAGGTTGTCAGGTGATATTCTGAGGACGTAATCCAAAGTGATCATGAAGAGAAAAGGTAGCAGTGTGTTACTCCAGATTACTCCAGCTTTGACACCAAAGACATTTGTATCTCCATCTAGGGATCTTACCATTGATTTGGTGTTATAGAACATGATAATTACTTCTGTTGTTTCTTCATGGAAGTAGTATTTTTACCATTTTACCATGGTGGATGAATTCAAAAGCTTTTGAGAAATCAACAAACAGTCATACTGCTTCAAGATTGTTGGCTTTTACTCCTAGTAAGTCTGACTGTTGATCTATTTTTTGAAGCCATTTTGATTTCTTCTGAACATTTTCTTAATTTTTGATTCTGTCCTGTTGAGTAGGAGTAATTTATAAATTTTTGCAGTAATAGCTGTATGAGTGATACAGCTCTTTGCAAGATCCAATTGCTTTTCTTTGGAAATGAGAGTATACAGCCTTCTGTCCATTTGCCAGTGTTACTTCCATTGTAAACTGTATTGCAGAAGCCTAACATATCATTGATTTCTATTTTTCAGACTTCAGGTGGAATGTTATCTAGTCCAGCAGCCTTTTGCTTTTTCATGTCTTTCAGTTCTTTCAATTCATCAATGGTGAAATCAAAAGTGTGGTCAATGGTTGGAGTTACAGCTGTATCAGAAATTGAAGGCATGTTCCCAAACAAATTTTTAAAATGATCCCTCCACTTTTCTAAGTGTTCCTGTGGACACTTTTTAGTTAGTAATGTCTGCTTGTTTGTTGCAACTTGTTTAATTCAGTTTATTTAGCTTTCTTGCTGAGATTGATATAGGTCTAGTAGTTCTTTCTGTGGTTTTTGAAATTGACTTCATCTGAAGGACTTGGATGTATAAGTTTAGCTTGAGCAACTTCTTTGAGGTGTTTTCTCTTGTTCATTATCACTACATGCATGCATGCATGCATGCATACATACATACATACATACATACATACATACATACATACATACATACATACAAACAAAAATACCCTGTTGTTGAGGTTGAAATCCAAAGAAGGAGGCTTGGATCTAGGTTAGAAACAGGCTCTTTCTCTGTTGGCAAGAAATCTTGAAATAAAACTGAACAATGACATACATACATACATACATACATACATACATACATACATACATACATACATACATACATACATACATACATACATACATACATACATACATACATAATAGACCTGACACTGTGATTTGGGACAGAGAGGTAAAACTGTGTACAGTAGTGGAAATCAGCTGCCTAGTGGATGTTAGTATATAGCATAAGATTAGCAAAAAAGAAAATATCTATTCTGGACTATTGAGAAATCTACAGTTACTCTGCCTAGATTACAAGTTCAGGTTTATAGTTGTAATTATTAGGGTACTGGGATATGTAACACACTGCTTAAGTACCAATCTTGACAAATTTGGTTTATGAAAACCAAAAAGGAGAAAGCTGATTCAAAGGCTACAGATCCAAGCCATTACTGGAAGTAAAAATTTGTAAAACTTTCCAGAAGTTTATTATTTAAGTATATATGTATATTTTTTTTTCTTTTACTTGTTTCAGTCATTTGACTGCGGCCATGCTGGAGCACCGCCTTTAGTCGAGCAGCTCGACCCCGGGACTTATTCTTTTTGTAAGACCAGTACTTATACTATCGGTCTCTTTTTGCCGAACCGCTAAGTGACGGGGACGTAAACACACCAGCATCGGTTGTCAAGCAATGCTAGGGGAACAAACACACACACATATATATATATATATACATATATACGACAGGCTTCTTTCAGTTTCCATCAAGCAAATCCACTCACAAGGCATTGGTCGGCCCGAGGCTATAGCAGAAGACACTCGCCCAAGATGCCATGCAGTGGGACTGAACCCGGAACCATGTGGTTGGTTAGCAAGCTACTTACCACACAGCCACTCCTATGCAACTATTTGCATGAGAATTCATACATAAAACAAAACTTACGAATCTGCACATGCACATGACTCCAAATACTGCACATGTAAGCACACATACATACATACAAACATACTCTGTTTATGTTGTTGAAATTCCAATGAAGGAGCATTGGATCTAGGTCAGAAACCAACTCTTTCTCTATTGGTAAGAAATCTTGAAATAAAACTGAATAGTCACACACACATACACAGACATAAACACACATGCATAAATATATACATGAACACCAAGCTGATGTTAAATAAATTCCAATGAAAGAGCCTTGTTTCTTAACTGGTGACCAACTCTTTCTCTATTGGTAAGAAATTTGAAAAAGAAAACCAAGAAATATTGTTTGTATAATATATCCTACTTCTCTGTTTACACAACAACATTAGGTGCTTTTTTTTTTCCATGTTTTCAAATCTTTATATTTTGTGCTGCTGACCTAAATACAAAACAGACAGTCCTCTTATCTATGAGAGAGTTAAAATAGTCTGAATTTTGGACTACGTAATAAAAATAAAAGTAAAAATGGTCTGGTGAAATGGCAGATTAAAGAATTAATTAGATGCTTAGAAACAACAAAAGAGAATCTTCAAGAAGATACTGAGATTCAAAAGTTATCTTGAAGCCAATGTAAATAAGCAGACGATTAGTAGGAATCGCCATCGCCAATCTACACCAAAACATCAATATTTGTGGTGGAATTAAGGTTATGGGGAGAAAGAAGAGGGGCAGTTAGCAGTTAATCTTTCTCTCGCTCTCTCTCTTTCTCTCTCTTTCTTTCTCTCTCAATCTTTGTCCTTCTCTCACTTCTGTATTTATATCTTCATCACTGTAAGACTGATGAAACAACCATAGCTGGAATATGTGTGCATGCATATGTGTGCATTTGTATCTATTGTACCTGTAAGTATTGGGTTGTCTGGAAAGTTCATGCCGATTTTTAAAGGAAAGAAAAAGGTCAATAAATACTTGCCATTACATTTTTAATCAACCAAATATGAACCATTTTGTTGCACAATGCGTCTCCATCTTTCCTTTAACTTGAAAATACCCTCTTCCCAGAATCGAGGTGGTTTCATGGCAAAGAATCCATCAAGGTATCTTTTTACGTCATCCAAGGAATTGAAATTTTTATCATTAAGACTATTCTGCAGAGACCTGAATAAGTGGAAATCCGAAGGAGCAATATCTGGTGAATATGGAGGGTGGGTAACATATCTCAGCTGAGCTGCAGCAATTTTTGTCTGGTTCCCAATGCATCAAGTGCCGAAAAGGAATTTTCTTATCTTCCATTTCAAAGGGTTATAGAATTAACACAGGTTATAGGAACATAAACCTTCTTCCACGAAAAGATAGCTTAAACTGTGCTCTAAATGGAAGTGTAGTCAAATCCTATTTTATGGACTCAGCCATGTTCTAAAATAAGTCGAAAGGTAAGCTACTATAAATCGGCACAAACTTTCCGGACAATCCAATATATATGTTCACATGCATTCCAGAAGTTTTCGAACTTATTCAGTAGAGACACTTATTAATTACAAAGAAGAACAAAGCTCTAATTCCGTTCGAAGTAGGATCCCCTGACCTCAGTGTACTTGTTGTAATGTTCCAGTTCCTTCGTGAAGGTTCCATGGAAGTCCTCCAAAATGAAGGTGTCCATGATCCTTGTCACAGAGCTTGGGAAATCACAAAAAGTCACAAGTATCAAGGTAAGGACTATAGGGAGTTTGAGGGACAGTTTTGATGTCCTTCCCTGCCAAGTTGTTGGTTACTAGGATGCTTGTTACTGAGCACCCTGGGAACAAACTTTGCACAAATTTTGTGCATGAGGAGTAGCTGTGTGGTAAGTAGCTTGCTTACGAACCACATGGTTCCGGGTTCAGTCCCGCTGCGTGGCACCTTGGGCAAGTGTCTTCTACTATAGCCTCAGGCCGACCAAAGTCTTGTGAGTGGATTTGGTAGACGGAAACTGAAAGAAGCCTGTTGTATATATGTATGTATATATATATATATATATATATATATATATGTATGTGTGTGTTTATATGTTTATGTGTCTGTGTTTATCCCCACAACATCACTTGACAACCGATTCTGGTGTGTTTAGGTCCCCATAACTTAGCAGTTCGGCAAAAGAGACTGACAGAATAAGTACTAGGCTTACAGAGAATAAGTCCTGGGGTCGATTTGCTCAACTAAAGGTGGTGCTCCAGCATGGCCACAGTCAAATAACTGAAACAAGTAAAAGAGTAAAGAGATCAAACCTTCGTGAATAATTCTGTGTACAGTTGCCACACTAACTTCAACCTTTTGTGCTTGTGAAAAATATGCACAGCTGATCAAGTTAACAGCCTGTAGCATTTCATAAGTTTCTATAGCATTTTTGTCCTGCCTAACGCTTTCTTCACATTCTGACAGCGCTCTACGTCCTACTATTCAGCTGTGATAAGCAGTGTTTAGCAGGCTGTGTTCAACATGCTAGTGCAGCTGCCTCCTTCAATCAGGAATAACAAAAGTTGGTAGGCCAGTATAGAAGATGTATAGCAATGGTATACTAAAATGAGTTCAAATTCTGCCGAGGTCGACTTTGCCTTTCATCCTTTTGGGGTTGATAAATTAAGTACCAGGTACACACTGGGGTCAATATAAACGACTTAATCCATCTGTCTGTCCTTGTTTGTCTCCTCTGTGTTTAGCCCCTTGTGGGTAGTAAAGAAATAGGTATACTAAAATTACAATAACTTATAACTGCCTCTCCCAAAAAAGTCCCAAAACTTCTGAAATCCACTTCATAATTTGTCTAATGTAGCTTTGATATATACGATGTAGACACTCTCTATCTTTTTCTAAGTAAAAGAAACATTATATAACAGTTCAGTAATGCCTTTAATGGAGTTTACTCTGTTGTAAGTATTCAGGCTAGACTTTTTACAAAAGTTATTGCAAATTCATTGAACTCCAACACTTGTTACACGTCTCCAACTAAAACCAAATCCACTTGATAATTCTTCCTCTCCTTCTTTACTATCCATGGATCTTAGTCATCTACATGACTGCCGTGTAGTTATTCACTTCCAAGAGCATCAACACCACATATACCAATAACATTTTAACCCTTTAACAATCACATTGTTCTGTCCAAAGTAATCCGCCCTTTGGTTTTCAAAACTGATAGTGTTTTTATTAATTATGTTATCAACTTGCTTCCAGGCAACACAAACCTGTCTTACTTCCTACCTAGTCTTCTCATATTTACCCACAAAGCTGCCTATATATATGGTAATTTTATATGCTAGAAATAGAAGCTAAATTCCTTTAACCCTTTAGTATTCAGGTTACTCTGTCAAAAGTAATGCTTATTTATTCACATTGTTTTGAATTTATCATAAATTATCTTGTAGCTTTGAGATTTTGATGATGTGATTGTTTACTTTTAGAATGGTATTATCGGGTAGGTGTGAGAGACCTGATCTATCCAGTTTGAACATACAACAGGAAGAATATTTGGGCCTGATATGGCCAGCTTGAACATGAAAGGGTTAAATTACACTGTCCATCTTAGAAAAAAAAATGAATAAAACACATTGGAAAATATATGCCTAGATATACATAAACATGGGCTGGTCACTGATGGAATGCCTTTTCTTTGACCACTGTCCAATATGTCCCTCTCCTATTCTCTAATTTTTTTCTTTTCCTACCTCTTTTATTTTGAATATTTTCTTTTTTTTTTTCATCTTTCTCACTGTCTCTCACACCTACCCCACCATTCTATCTTTTGGTGTTATTGAAGAGCATCACTCCCCAACGAAGGGTGCCATCTGAAATGTTAGTTATTTTTCCCCTCTCCCTCATGGCAACCAAATATATCCATTTTCAAACTGGTCTGATTCATTAATTAATCATTCAGTTTCTTGCTTACATCACATATTCACCGATCATATTCTGTCATCTTTCTTGGATACTCCCTCATTATTAATAACTTAGCAGCCACTACATTGCTCATTCACCCATATGTAGATGAAACCAGTCGTCAATTTAGTCTAATCTAATGTCATTTTTAACACTAATACCAGCCGCTCCTCTCACAACGATATAGTTCTCATACCAATGAAGACCTTCCCTGCATAACAAATGTATGAAAATTTGATGACATTTAACATCAAAACATGAACATTATAGATGCAGACATGACTGTGTGATTAACAAGCTAGCTTTGCAATGTGGATTCAGGTTCAATCTTACTGCATGGCACCTTGGACAAATGTCTTCTATTATAACCCTGGGCTGGCTAGTTCTGTGTGAGTAAAATCAGTAGACAGAAACTGAATAGAAGCCCTTCATGTGTGTGTGTGTGTGTGTGTGTGTGTGTGTGTGTGTGCATGTGCGTGTGTATATTTTTGTGCTTATGTTCATCCTCCCCCCACCACTTGGCAGCTGTTGTTGGTTTGTTTACATCCCCATTATTCAGTGGCTCAGTAAAAGACACTGACATATTAAGTTCTTGACTTTAAAAAAATAAGTACTGGGGTCAGTTTGTTTGACAAAATCCTTCAAGACAGTACCTTAGTGTGACTGTGGTTCAACGATAAATGATTATTTATTCCAAAGACAAAGAACTGCGTCACACTCACTTTTCCTAAAAAATTCTGTTTTCCAAATAAGTTAAGGGTTTTTTTTAGTTTGACAATATCTCTTTTACTCTTTTACTCTTTTACTTGTTTCAGTCATTTGACTGTGGCCATGCTGAAGCACCGCCTTTAGTCGAGCAAATCAACCCCAGGACTTATTCTTTGTAAGCCTACTACTTATTCTATTGGTCTCTTTTGCCGAACTGCTAAGTTACTGAGACGTAAACACACCAGCATCGGTTGTCAAGCTATGTTGGGGGGACAAACACAGACACACACACACAAACACACACATATATATATATATACGACGGGCTTCTTTCAGTTTCCGTCTACCAAATCCACTCACAAGGCTTTGGTCACCCCGAGGCCATAGTAGAAGACACCTGCCCAAGGAGCCACGCAGTGGGACTGAATAGGGAACCAATGTGGTTGGTAAGCAAGCTACTTACCACACAGCCACTCCTTCACCTATATTATTATTTTGTTTGTTTGTCCCTTTTTTTTTTTTTACATATGAGGGGATGTAAGGATTAAGTTATAATTTTTTGGGACAGTTTTGTTTGTAATTTTTGGTTGGTGTATTTTTTGTTTTGACTTGGATTAGAAGTTGAAGAATAATCCATGCCCTTTTTCTTAATGATTTAATCAGAGGAAGGAGGATAGATCCCATGGCCTTTTGGAGGAACTTCTCAGTCTAGTAGAAGGAAGTAAAGAATCCTTGAACTAGAGACTTGTCCTGAATGCTTACGACAGAGTGGACTCTATTAAAGAAACCTAAGGTACCAAGAGTTATGAAACTATCTGGCATTGCTGATTTTCATTCTGATCATTTTCTCTTTCTCTCTCTCCCTTTTCCCTACTAGATGTGAGTAGCAGTGCAAATCCCTCTACAAGGACCTGCTCTGCCCCTGTCTTATAGTAATCTTCTCATCTCTTGGCATGAATTTGAGCAACACCCATCACCTTCCCATGGGTTCATTGTCCTGTGACTGCATGATATGCTCAGTAGTACATACTGCCTTAGACTTTTGTTTTGTTGTTGTTATTTTGTTCTATGTTAATTCACAGTGAGCTGACCTAATATCAAAGGCCTTCCATTCATGACCATCCTGTTGTTTTGTATATCTAGGACTACATTGTTCAGTGCATCCTTCCTTTCTTTTTAGGTAGGATAGTGTAACTTAAAGAAATTTCACTGCTATTTCAAGCAAGGCTAGAGTCTATACAACAGAAACCCAACCACAGCTCTCAAAGCCACTTTGTACTGCTTCCAAGATAATATTGGATTTCAGCGTTATTTTCACTGAAACACTTTACTGCAGAGATACAGGTGTAAAACGTATTACCATGACATTGAGAGCGGATTTGGAAAGCTAAAGAAGCTAGAACCATTCTTCAAATTTTGGGGGTCATTTTCTGAAGTTGTCAATGATGGATATCTTGTTTATGCATCTTTGTTTCTGAAGTTGTTTCAATTAAAAACAGGCCTTAATGAGCTGCAGAAGTAGGTGTATTTGAAGCCAAAGTATTAAAGTTTCTTTTCTGAGTTTTGGAAATGTATTTCAGTGGTAAATAATCTCCTAAAAACAATCTTTCCACTCTTTTGTTTAGGGGACAACTTAATCTTGGGAGTCTCTCTCTTATTTCTTTGTGATCAAATTTGTCAAGTTAGAATATTGCATTATTCCCAACAGTTCACCTCAGAACACATTTAACTAGTGAAATGAAATGCATATATAAAAAAGACTGACAATATAACCTTCAACAAGCAGAGATTAATCAATAAAGCTATTTTTTATTTATAATTCAAGAAGTATGTGAAGCAGCTTTTGAGCATAAAAAATTTTTTTTTAAATGTGATTTTCTCTTATCAAACAACTTGGACATCTATAATGCATAGGCTCCATTATTTGTTATTATTAGAAAATTAGGTTGAAAGCAAGATGTCAGGTTTATGTTGTCTGGAAATAGGCTCATAATTATTTACATTTAAGCACAAGGCCAGCAGTTCAGAGAGGCAGAGCCAGTTAATATCATCAGTGCCAGTTCTTGACTGGTACATTACTTTACCAGTTCTAAAAAGATGAAGAGCAAAGTTGGCCTCAGTGAGATTTGAACCCAGAATATAGAGTTGGAAGAAATACCAAAAGGCCTTTTGTTTGACACTCTAATAATTCTGCTAATCCACTGCTCAAAATAGGCTTATAATAGTAAAAGGTGTGCTAATGTTCTATCTTGTGAAGATGATAGTTGAAAAGTGTTCCAGATTGGAAGATAACTGTCTGTTCATTTGAACTATGGTGAGGAGTGTATTAAAGACACCAGTTCACCTGCTGACATTATGAAAGACTGGTTAATAGAGAACATTAATAGAATAAGGAAAGTATAAACTAAGTGGAATTAACAGAACAGCCAGCTATACATGCCCGTTTCAGAATGATTAACCAAACTATTCTGGAAAAGAAGACAAGGAAAACTACCAATACATTCGAGACAGTAATTAATATGGTAAACACACCAACCAATGTAGATACTATATTGATTACTTGCTTAGTAAATAAGTTAGCTTAAGTAGATATAATCCCCCGATAATAAGTAAAGTTGTGTCATAAACAAAACTATGATACTATAGCAAAAAGATATGCATTGAACCAGGAGAATTTCTGGAATTCAAGAGTGATTGACCAAGCCTTGATACAAGATGACAGAGTCTATGTAAAATTAATGCAGGATAGGTTTAATATAGCTAAAGTACAATTAGGAATTTTCGTACCCAAAAGTGAAACCACATATTCTATATTTCTGCAATAGTTTTTATATATAGAAATAAACTTTATTTTGTAATTGTTGGACTGGGTATGGCCTTTGGCAAAGTCCTTTATTCTGTAGTCTGATATACTGAGAAACTTAATTATAGATGGATAACTGAGTACTCTGAACAAAGTTGGAATTAGCAAGAGAATGGCAAGTGTTTACATGGAGGCTGTTTTTGGCCACCTGATTGTCAAGAGAGCCAAATGTTCACCAGCAGTTTGTTACTGTTCATTTATGAGTTCTTAATAGGAGGGTTTAGATGTTTACCAGGATAACAAGAGCTGTAGATATTCACCAGAAATCTGTTATCATTCATCACTATTGATTAAAAGAAGCAAGTGTTCACTCGGAGTATGTTGTCATCCAACTACTCCTAATTAACAAGAGAAAGTGTTCACCAGGAATCAGTTGTTATATATTTACTAGTGATTAAAAAGAGAAGGTATTCACAAAGAGTCTGTTGTCCATATTACAGTTCTTGAGACAATAACATTGCAGTTAAAGATTGACAGTCATTGGGAACATTTATATGTCAAAGATCTTGCCTTATTGAAGACACTGTTAACTAGCTGCCATAAAAGATTTAAACCTGGAAAAATTGTCAGGAGTTTAGATGCCTGAAAGTCATTGTGATAAAGGACAAAGTTCTAATTAGAAATAGGGAGAACAAGATCCCTATGATATCTAAGGTGATCATTATATGTAGGAAGAATTTTAGGAACTCGGTACGAGTATTGGTTATACAAAACATGAAGTGAGATTTGTGGCAGACTGGCAGAAAAGTAAGAATTTAGAACTTATAGATGTACAGTAGTAGTTAATGGAAACAACAACATCTATGAACCTTTCAGACAGTTTACTGAAATGATGGCCTGAAGCGTGCCAGAATTAAATATAGTGAAAGTATAGTAACTAGAGTTAGAAAGGGGAGGGGGGAGAGGTTAAACTAGCTGTTACCTATTTTGGCAACAAAGGGTTTCTTTCTCTCTTCATGTGAAATATAAATTGCTTGAAGCCAGTGTTAAAAGTTTGTTAAGTTAAGTTAATTTTTTGGCTCAAAAAGCAAAAAGCAAGGCCACGTAGGGGGACATAGAGTTATGTACAAAGTGGTGTTCATGCAAAGAGTTCAGGCCATTTCTGGTCAAGGGAGACTTTGAACCGAGAGGTCATTGGCATCTTCACTATCTCGTCCGGCAGCTTATTCCACGGATCCGCAACCCAGACCGAGAAAGCCCTTCTCCTTCGATTGAGATGAAATCGTCGCAGATAGAGCTTTTCGGAGTGACCCCGCAGCTGATGCTCTGGAGCAGGAGTGAAGAACAGCTCTTTCGAGAGGTTACACTTTCCGCTTATGATGTTGTGAGCAAGAATGAGATCACCACGGTGTCGGCGTTTTTCTAGAGAATAAAGGTCGAGCGTCTTCAGCTTTTCTTCATAAGACAAATGCTTGAGACCAAGAACCATGCGGGTAGCCAGCTTCTGGACTATTTCGAGATGATGTATGTCTTTGAGGAGATAAGGAGAACAGGCTTGAATCCCGTACTCCAATATGGGTCTCACCAGCGTGACATATGATAGCATGTTATTATATGATAGTGAAATATGAGTATTGCATTTAGAGGACATGCAGAGGCTGGAGGCTGGAATGACATGAACTGAGTATGATACTCAGCTGAGTCCATGGTTGAGCATTTAAAGCATGCTTTATATATATGTGGTACATTTAGAGGATTTGTAGCGGTCGGAATTAAATGACCTATGATCCACTGATGTACCACACCATAGCTGAACTGAAGCAGTGACTCTGGATTTAAAGCATCAACTAATATGTGCAGATCTATGGATATGTAATGTGAATAAATGATGAATGCTGGTTGAAAAAGTACCACATGGTGATAGCAAAAGGCACTCATAGAAGAGAAAGTCTGAGGAAGATATGGAAACAAGGACAGTGGTCAAATCTCAAGATGCTAACCCACATTGATGAAATGATAAAGAATTACAATGAATGGGAAAGTGTGATGTGGTAGACTATATAAACCAATATCATCATCATCATCATTTAGCGTCTGCTTTCCATGCTAGCATGGGTTGGACGGTTCAACTGGGGTCTGTGAAGCCAGAAGGCTGCATCGGCCCAGTCTGATCTGGCAGTGTTTCTATGGCTGGATGCCCTTCCTAACGCCAACCACTCCGTGAGTGTAGTGGGTGCTTTTTACGTGCCACCCGCACAGGTGCCAGACGGAGCTGGCAAACGGCCACGGACGGATGGTGCTTTTTACGTGCCACCGGCATGGGGGCCAGGCGAGGCTGGCAACGACCACAATCGGGTGGTGCTTTTTATGTGCCACCGGCACGGGGGCCAGGCGAGGCTGGCAACGACCACGATCGGGTGGTGCTTTTTATGTGCCACCGGCACAGGGGCCAGGCGAGGCTGGCAACAGCCACGAACGGATGGTGCTTTTTACGTGCATATCTGTATGAAAAAACAGACATTAAGATAATGTCAATGATAGTGATGTTGAAGAGGCAGATCACATTGATAATGATGAGAGCTTTAGTTGTGGATCTCATAGAGTATTAGTGATGTAAGGAGAAACACCTACAATCAAAATTTAAGACAGATCAAAGAACCAGTTGCTCAAAAGCTTAACTTTTAATCTATGATGTCAGACACAAACCTTGACCAGTCCATAACTATAATAAATACCAATAATACCCTGGAGTAAATGACTAAATGAAGTTTGCCAGCTCCGTCTGGCACCTGTGCAGGTGGCACATAAAAAGCACCCACTACACTCACGGAGTGGTTGGCGTTAGGAAGGGCATCCAGCTGTAGAAACACTGCCAGATCAGAAGTGAAAACAACTCAAGTACACTGATGATACTGACAGAGACACAAGGGCAGCGAGCTGGCAGAATCGTTAGCATGATGGGCAAAATGTTTAGCGGTATTTTGCCTGCAGTTAAGTTCTGAGTTCAAATTCTGCTAATGTCGATTTTGCCTTTCATCCTTTCAGGGTTGATTAAATAAGTACCAGTTATGCACTAGGGTCGATGTAATCAACTTAATCCTTTTGTCTATCCTTGTTTGTCCCTTCTATATTTAGACCTCTGTGGGCAATAAAGAAATATATTAGCAGACACACAAGAAACTGAAAACCCACTAAAACAGTGTGGAGCAGAGATTCCTGGCATGATGTGGTGAAATGCGTCTCAGCTGTAAAAAAAGAATTTACTAAACAAATGTTGGGAAATTAATTTGAGTGGATTTGATAGATGGAAACTGAAAGAATCCCTTTATATATATATATAAGTATATGATTCGGTATTATCTGATAGTTGATGAATGATTTAGATATATTTCTCCATTTTCTCATTTTGTATTATATATATATATATATATATATATGTGCGTGAAGTATGCTGTGCGTGAGAAGACCCAGCAGGACAAGTGAGACCATCACCCATGGCCTCAGTTCACTTATGCATACCTTTCCTTCTTGGGACACAAAACCCTACTTGTGAAGACCTGTTGAGGCAAGTGAAAATCAAAAAATCAAAAATCAAAATCGATCAACATGAATGGAAATTGTAGCTGTGATACCAGTGCTGGTGGCACATAAGAGAACCATCCGAATGTAGCCGTTGCCAGTGCCGCCCTGACTGGCTTCCGTGCCGGTGGCATGTAAAAAGCACCATCCGATCGTGGCCGTTGCCAGCCTCGCCTGGCAACTGTGCCGGTGGCACGTAAAAAGCACCATCTGATCGTGGCCGTTTGCCAGCCTCGTCTGGCACCTGTGCCAGTGGCACGTAAAAAGCACCCACTACACTCATGGAGTGGTTGGTGTTAGGAAGGGCATCAAGCCGTAGAAACATTGCCAGATCAGACTGGGCCTGGTGCAGCCTTCTGGCTTCCCAGACCCCAGTTGCACCGTCCAACCCATGCAAGCATGGAAGCGGACGCTAA
>NC_042999.1:36259311-36421811 GCF_006345805.1 Octopus sinensis | reverse complement strand
GGCTATAATTTCACTTGGCTTGATGGGTCTTCTACTCAAGTACAGCATATTGCTAAATGTGTTGGTCATTTGTCATTACCTGTGTGAGGCCCAACATTTGAAAGGTGCTTTTTATGTGCCACCGGCACTGACGCTAGTTATGTGACACCAGCATTGGCCACATCACCTCCAAGAAGCCCAACACTCAAATGGTGCTTTTTGTGTGCCACCAGCATGGGTACTAGGTACATAACATTAGCATCGGCCACATTGCCTCCGTGAGGCAATACACGGCAAACTTATTTCACTTTCTATCTTATTTCTTTACTGCCCACAAGAGGCTAAACATAGAGGCGACAAACAAGGACAGATAAAGGGACTAAGTTGATTACATCGACCCCAGTACGTAACTGGTACTTATTTAATCAACCCTGAAAGGATGAAAGGGTAAGTTAACCTCGACGGAATTTGAACTCAGAACTTTCTATCTACCAAATACACTTTCAAAGCTCTGGTTGGCCTGGGGTTATAGTAGACACTTGCCCAAGGTGCCAAGCTGTGGGACTGAACCTGAAACCATGTGGTTGAGAAGTAAACCTCCTACCACACAGCCATGCCTGTACCAATAATTCATATTACATTTGAGCACAATAATTTTCAAAAAAGAATAAAAAATTTAAATTCATTTTAATATTGTTGTTAATGCTTTTGGGTTTTTTTTTTTTGTAGCCTTATGCTAGCATAGTCATTTAGTTACCAGGAAATATGTGGCACACTTCTCACAGGGTGGGGGTAAAAATGAAATATCATCACATTTAAAGGGCAAGAATTTTAAGCTAGATATAACCCCTCCACTACCACCAACACCACCACCTCTACCATTGCTACCACTATGCTTACACACACACACAAACACACACACATGTTCACACATGCATATAGACTGCAGCCCTAGATGTGATTCTAAATACATATAATTTCACATTGCTGCTATTAATAATGATGACGATGATGATGATGCTGATTATTATTATTATTATTATTATTATTATTATTATTATTATTATCATCATCATCCAGTAGTCATATTTTTATCACATGCTTTCACTGCACTACTGAGCACAATTCTGTGTGCCTTGGGTATGTACTGTGGTTTGTTGTGGTGCTCTTATTTTCACTGTATTGAAAATGTTTTACATAGAATATGTGTAGTGCCTAGTAGTGCTATTGTCTGTATATTGTATATACGTGTAAGTCCTGGTGTTTTTGCTATATATTTGTCTGAACGTTTTTCTATCATACCTAATGCACCTACTATGATAGGAATTGTTTCTGTTTTTAGGCTCCACATTCAAGTTATCTCTATTTCCAGATTTTTGTATTTTGAAAGTTTCTCCATTTCTTTTAGAGGAACGTTTTCATCTGTTGGTATTGATACATCGAATAGAAAGCATTTTTTTCCTTGGTGATTTCTGACAATTATATCTGGCCTGTTGGCCTTAATTTCTCTACCTGTATGTATTGGCATATCCCAGAGTATAGTTGCTTTCTTATTTTCTGTAACCTTTTCTGGGGTATGCCTATACCATCTTTTTTCTGTTGTTATTCCATAGAGTTGGCATAGCTTCCAGTGTATATAGATCTCAACTCAGTCAGGTCTGTGAATATATTTTTTCTTTGCCAGGAGTGGGCAGTCAGAGACTGTTGTTTCTTCTCCATCACCACATATTCTGCAGTTACTTGTATTTCTTTTCATTATGTGTTTTTGGTGATTTCTGGTGAGGAGGCTTTGATATTGTGCTGCAATTAAAATCCTTCAGTTGCTGCTTTGAGTCCTGAGCTTATCAGCCATTGTTGGGATTTTGCTTTGCCTATTTCTTTTCTGTTTAGTTTAACCCAATATTTGCCATAAAAGGGCTTTTCTTGCCATCATTTTATCATGATCCATTGCTATTCCAGTTTTAGTTTGGATTTCAGTTGTTTTACAGCTTTTGTTGTTTCTTCTTTTCCTTCATAGTTGTTTGTTACTATGACTTTTTTTGTATTTGTCAGCTTCCTTATTATTATTATTATTATCATTATCATTGAGTGAGAGAGCAGTGCATGCCATCAAAGTGACACTGGGGAAAATATACAAAGCCCAGTATACCCATCATGACTACCCAGCTGATAAGGGTATTATTATTATCATTATTATGGTAACATTGATGGTGATGGGACCATTATAAATATCATATGATAATCATTTATCTTGCCATCCTGCTTCCTTATAAATCTGTTAGTTGGGATTATGTAGGAAATGCTTATTGTTATTTGGCACTGACAATGGTTTACCTTTCATTTATCTTTTACTTGTTTCAGTCATTAGAGTGGTGGCCATGCTTGGACACTGCCTTGATGGGTTTTAGTCAAACAGATTGATCCTAGTATTTATTTTTTTAAGTCTTATACTTATTCTATCAGTCTCTTTTGCTGAACTGCTAATTTACAGGGACATAAACCAACACAGGTTGTCAAGTGATGATTGGGAAACAAACACACACACACACATATGTATGTATATATGCACACATATATATATGCATATATGCATACATATACATACACACACAAACACACAAGAAACCAGAATTTTGCCATATTATTTTATTCACTTAGTTTTACATGTTTACAATTTTATCATTTTCAAAGTATTCTCCATTTGAAGGAATGCTTCAATCCAGGCACGTTTTCCACGAAGTGAAGTGATGCCTTTTAAGTGAAGTGATGCCTTGTGAAGTGATGCCTTTTAATGCCTCTGTCATTTCTTTTTTTTTTTCACCTCTTCCACATCTGCAAATTCTGTAGTACCAGCTTTCGTCACCAGTGATAACCTTTGAAAAAAAGGTCTAGATCAACTTCCCACTCTCCATAAATCAACTCCTCACCAGCATTGCCAGTGCCACTCGACTGGCTCCTGTGCAGGTGGCACATAAAAAGAAAAATTTGAGTGTGGCCAGTACTGCCTGACTGATGATATGGCCCTCATAGCAGAATCACTACCGGAACTAGAAAAGAAATTTCGGGAGTGGAAGCAAGGTTTAGAAACAAAAGGCCTTAGAGTCAATGAAGCAAAGACCAAAGTTACAGTAAGTAGGAAAGCGAACTCATCGCACACACCTTCAAGTAGGTGACCCTACTCGATCTGTAGAAAAGGTGTAGGTAGGGAACTTCCTAAGACGTGCCCAATGTAAGCTATGGACACATAAGAGGTGCAACAACATCAAAGGAAGGTAAACCGAGAAGATAGCTTTCATGTGCGGCAGATGCACAGGGGCAATAGACACCACAGATGCTCAGAAAACAGACTTCATCACACTCCAGTGGGAGAAGCTAGAAGTAGTTGATAGCTTCTGATACCTAGATGACCAAGTTAGTAGTGGGGGTGGATGCTCAGAGAGTGTTACCACTAGAATAGGAATAGCCTAGGCAAAGTTTAGAAAGATTCCACCCCTACTGGTGACAAAGGGTCTCTTGCTCAGAGTGAAAGAGAGATTGTACGATGCATGTGTGCAAACTGCTATGCTTCATGGCAGTGAAACATGGGCCGTGACTGCGGAGAACATGCGTAGGCTCAAAAGAAATGAAGCTAACATGATCCGCTGGATGTGTACTGTCAGTGTGCACACACGACAGAGTGTAAGTACCCTGAGAGAAATGTTGGACATAAGAAGCATCGGATGTGGTGTGCAAGAGAGACGGTTGTGCTGGTATGGTCATGTACCACAGATGGATGAGGAGAGATGTGTGAAGAAGTGCCACTCCCAAACAGTTGAAGGAATCTGGGGTAGAGGTAGACCCAGGAAGACATGGGATGAGGTGGTTAAGCATGACCTTCGAACGTTGGGCCTTACAGAGGCAATGACGAAAGACTGAGACCTCTAGAGATATGCTGTGACTGCGAAGACCCAACAAATAAAGTGAGTCCTTGGCGCATCCTACGCCAGCTTCACATAACCAGCCCCAGCCCATTCAAAGTACCTTGGATTGTAGGATGACCTGCTGTGCTTACCTTGGATCGTAGGGCAACCTGCTGTGCTTGAGGAGACCTATTGAATCAAGTACATCAAAATCAAAATCAAATGGAAATTGCAATTGTGATACCCGTGCCGGTGGCATGTAAAAAGCACCCACTACACTCACGGTATCGTTGGCATTAGGAAGGGCATCCAGCTGTAGAAACACTGCCACATCAGACTGGAGCCTGGTGCAGCCTCCTGGCTTCCCAGACCCCGGTCAAACCATCCAACCCATGCTAGCATGGAAAACGTATGTTAAATGATGATGGTGATGATGATGATGATGTATATATATATATATAGATATAGATATATATATATATGTATGTATATGTGTGTGTGTGTGTTTGTGGTAGTATATGATGCTGACTACTTGCATAATCAAAATATTTTAAAATGGTTCACTCAAACTAAACTTCCTTTTACTTCATCAACCAAAATTTTTCAAATATTCATCATGGAAACTTCAGTATTACTGTTTCAATTCTTTCCTCGGGGATTAAAGCAAGAATTCAAAATATTTACTTCCTTCGATTTGCAACTGAATCCCAAGAGAAGTGCATGTAACTACATATGAATATGTGCATGTATGTGTCTGTATGTAGTTTTAAATACCTTTTCTTTATATACAAAATTATAAACACAGAAGCATACACATATGCACACAACAGAAAAAAGAAATAATAATTTCTTAATTAATTAACACACAAGGGACAAAAATGAAGAAATAATATAAAAATAGATTTTTAAATATTTCAGAAATTCTTTATTTCTGGATGAAGAAAAAAAGCCAAAAAAAAAGAAGAAAAAAATAAAGAAATAAAGAAATAAAATAAAACTCCAAATGCTGTAAATAAGTAAGTGCAGGCTTATGTGATAACTTGACCAACTGTCTTGGAATATATCCCCAGACGGATCAATACCTCGTGAGTGTATTTACAGGATGGAAACTGTGTGGAATTTCACTCTAACTCACTTATCCACCTTTTCTCTCTCTCATATTCACCTTGTACATTGACCTTAGAGCTCTATCAGCAAGATATTTGTTCCTGTCCTTCTAATATGCTTTCATATATCTCAGTACTATACCCCACTCAACTGAGGGATCTTGTCTTCTGGATACTTGGTGACCTCACCAGTTTTGGTGTCACAAAAAAAAAACCCCAAAAAACACACGTACACACTGTGAAGTGGTTGGCATTACAAAGGGTATCCAACTGTAAAATTGATGCCAAAGCAGATATTAAAGCTCGGCACAATCTTCTGGCTTGTTAGTTCATATCAAACCTATTTCTTTACTGCCCACAAGGGGCCACACACAGAGGGGACAAACAAGGACAGACAAACGGATTAAGTCGATTATATCGACCTCAGTGCGTAACTGGTACTTATTTAGTGAAGGCGCATGGCTTAGTGGTTAGGGCATTCGGCTGACGATTGTAAGGTCGTGAGTTCGATTCCCGGCGATGCGTTGTGTCCTTGAGCAAGACACTTTATTTCACGTTGCTCCAGTCCACTCAGCTAGCAAAAATGAGTTGTACCTGTATTTCAAGGGGCCGGCCTTGTCACTCTCTGTGTCACGCTGAATCTCCCTGAGAACTACGTTAAGGGTACACGTGTCTGTGGAGTGCTCAGCCACTTACACGTTAATTTCACAAGCAGGCTGTTCCGTTGATCGGATCAACCGGAACCCTCGTCGTCGTAACCGACGGAGTGCTTCCCACTTATTTAATCAACCCCAAAAGGATGAAAGGCAAAGTTGACCGTGGCGGAATTTGAACTCAGAATGTAGCGGCAGATGAAATACAGCTATGCATCTCACCCGGTGTGCTAATGTTTCTGCCAGCTCGCCCAACACATAATAGCATAGAAGAAATGACATTAAAATGACGATGATGATGATATGTCATCTTCATCATCATTTTAATGTTCACTTTTCCATGCTTGGAGTTTTTATTGAAGCAGATTTTCTACAGCTGGATGCCTTTTCTATCATCAGCTCTTGCCTGTTTCCATAGTAATATTTCCCTGTTGCCAGATATGTCTTTTACAAAATATTGAAAATAAATGACACTGCTTATATGACAGAAACACGCATTTACAACAATCACACTATGTCAAGACAAGGAGACACAAAACATATACAGTAAATGGCTCCTTGAGCAAGACACTTTATTTTACATTGCTCCAGTCGATTCAGCAGGAACGGTTGCCAGCAGAGTGCTGGGGTAGCCACACCCCACCTCTCTCTCTCTCTCTCTCTCTCTTTAGCTGTCATATCTTTACTGCTTTGCTGAATGAAGGGTTTGAAGAGCCAAGAGGATTATCATATACGCTTGTGATGACACAGGAATCTAAAACAATTAGCCAAGGCATAGTACAAGCTATCAAGTTGCATATTTGATAGTTGTAAAGTAATTTGTGTAGGCATTTGTGTATATATTTTATAAGAAGTGCCAATCACTTAAAATGGAAATAAGTTGTGGAGGAGGGAGACCCAGGAAAACATGGAACAAAGTATTGAAGGCTGATCTCAAAATGCTGAGCCTTATGAAGAGCCAATGCAGTTTGAATAGTGTCTGTTGTCCACCAACCTGTTCTTGAAGTAAAGATACCACACCTTTTTTTCTCACCAATCATTGCTGGTGCTCTTTTGGTGGTCACCCCAAATAGCTTTGATTGAATCACCCAATTCATGAGGCTGTCATATAATCTGATCTGGTAGTTGTTTTTTTACAAAGAAATGACTTGTGCAAATTCTTCCACAATGTTAAAGGTCAGAGTAACACCATTCACAAAAACTGTGAGTTTGCAGGTATCTGTCTTATCAGTAGTGTCATCGATAGCAATGGAAAAATATTCAAGACTCTGTAACACACCTCCTAAGCTTCTCTTGACATCGACCGCCATTTCATCTCAATCGAAGGAGAGGAGCTTTCTCCATCCGGGTTGCGGATCCATGGAACAAGCTGCCAGACGAGATGGTGAAGATGCCGACGACCGCTTTGTTCAAAGCCTCCCTTGACCTCAAGTGGCCTGAACTCTTTACATGAACACCACCCTGTACTTAACTCCATGTCCCCCTACATGGCCTTGCTATTTGCTTTTGAGCCAAAAATTAACTAACTAACTAACATTTCTTCAATTCTTTGAGTGACTGTTCTCGGGGACAAACTGATTTCAGAAAATAAATCCTTTTTTTCTGGACATATAACTTCCACTACTTTCATCATATATTCCTTAAAGAATTCACTATCACTATCACTGAATGACTTCATTCTTGCTGCTATCAGTCTTGAAACTTCATAACTGGCACAGGTGCTTCTGTTGCTTTCTTCAACCTTAATGGTGAAGAAAGATGATTGCTTAAGAAGATTGTTTTTCACCCGTCGGTGGCACGTAAAAAGCACCATCCAAATCGTGGCCGAAGCCAGTGCCGCCTCAACTGGCTTCCGTGCAGGTGGCACATAAAATGCACCAATCCGACCTTGGCCGATGCCAGCCTCGCCTGGCTCCAGTGCAGGTGGCACGTAAAAAGCACCCACTACACTCACGGAGTGGTTGGCGTTAGGAAGGGCATCCAGCTGTAGAAACATTGCCAGATAAGACTGGAGCCTGGTGCAGCCTTCTGGCTGGAGAACGGACGTTTAATGATGATGATGATGACTACTTCATCTTCTCGCGCCATTCCAAGGAAACTGTTGTAATTATTATGACAAGCCTCGTAATCATCATCATCATCATCATCGTCATCGTTTAACGTCCGCTTTCCATGCTAGCATGGGTTGGACGGTTCAACTGGGGTCTGGGGAGCCCGAAGGCTGCACCAGGCCAGTCAGATCTGGCAGTGTTTCTACAGCTGGATGCCCTTCCTAACACCAACCACTTCGAGAGTGTAGTGGGTGATTTTATGTGCCACCGACACAGGTGCCAGACGAGGCTGGCGAACGGCCACGCTCGGATGGTGTTTTTTACGTGCCACCGACACAACCTTCTTAACTGCTATCAGTTTTCAGCAAATTAAACACACACACATTTGCCAAACTGATTAATGAAGAAGTTCAGTGTCCACGAAACATTGAAAGCCCAATGTTAAAAATCAATCTTCCTTTTCTTGTTTTCCATTGCATTGATTTAATCAGCGAAAACCTGGGAACATAAAACAAAAAACAAAAAATTATAATTTGACAATAATAGGCATAGGAGTGGCTGTGTGGTAGGTAGCTTGCTAACCAACCACATGGTTCCGGGTTCAGTCCCACTGCGTGGCATCTTGGGCAAGTGTCTTCTGCTATAGCCCCGGGCCGACCAATGCCTTGTGAGTGGATTTGGTAGACAGAAACTGAAAGAAGCCTGTTGTATATATGTATATATATATATATGTGTATGTGTGTGTTTGTGTGTCTGTGTTTGTCCCCCTAGCATTGCTTGACAACCGATGCTGGTGTGTTTACGTCCCCGTTACTTAGCGGTTCGGCAAAAGAGACCGATAGAATAAGTACTGGGCTTACAAAGAATAAGTCCCGGGGTCGATTAGCTCGACTAAAGGCGGTACTCCAGCATGGCCGCAGTCAAATGACTGAAACAAGTAAAAGAGTAAAAGAGAGTAATAGACAGAAATATTATATTGGAATTCAGCTCCTTAAATTACACTCGCAGAGTGGTTGGCGTTAGGAAGGGCATCCAGCTGTAGAAACTCTGCCAGATCAGACTGGAGCCTGGTGCAGCTCCTGGCTTCCCAGACCCCGGTCGAACCGTCCAACCCGTGCTAGCGCGGAAAACGGACGTTAAACGATGATGATGATGAGGAGGAGGATTGTGAGGATTAACAGGCAAAGCCATGCTAGTTGACAAAATTTTCATGACTACAATCAACTACCATTGTGCTGCAGTAAATTATTTTTTCATGAAAAATATAACATTGAAATTTTTCGTAACACTTCATTTCATTTTATTTAACCATTTAGTGTTCAGATTATTCTGTCAAATGTGATGTTTGTTAATTTAAAATGGTTTGAATTAATCATGCATTATCTTGTAGTTTAGAGATTTCAGTGATGTGATTTTTTAGTTTTAGAATGACATGGTACGGCTGAGGTGAGAGGCGAGATCTGGACAGTTTCAATATAAAACAGGTTAAATATTTTGGCCAGATATGGCCGGTTTGAATGCTAAAGGGTTAATTCATGCAACGTGGAATTTTGTCAGTGAACAGGTCGCGGTCTCAAACCGACGAAAATATTTTGACAAATTAAATTTAAATGTTGAAGTGAATCTAACGGATTTTGTGTGTTTCTTAAATGGCTTATAAACACCTTCCTTCCATGCTGCAATTGTTTTCATTCCAGCACACGATCTCAGATCAGGTCACTTGCTATGCAAGTACATCTCCGTAATTCATTATTATTAAATTACTATTACATTAACGTACTATGTTATTATTTAATTAACATTATTATTAAATTAACATACAAGTAATTGTGCATGCACCCACCCCTGTCTATCTTTTTAATGTTTTTATTTCTTTTACTGGTGAAAATTATTTTTGTCTTTTGTGCTATCTGGGCCTTTGTTGGGGTGCTACTGTCTGACAACTCAATACATATTGAATGTAAACCTGTGTGTGTGTTTTTCACATGGTCATGCAGTGCAATTACTATCAATTAAATCCAAAAACAGAGGTGTTGTAAAATAAATGTTAATAAAGGTTATTCAGGACCTACCCAAAATGCTCCGTGAGCTAGATTAAAATGCTCGGCAGACCGGTGTGTTGCTGGCCCCTGGTGTAGAATATAAACATTGATTAGGAAACTGGAAAGATGTTACTTTATGGGTGAAGTATGATTGTTCTGTATGGAGTAACAAATACTTGCTTGAAACTCTCATCTCCAGAAATGAAATGAACCTCTTACTCTTTACTCTTTTACTTGTTTCAGTCATTTGACTGCGGCCATGCTGGAGCACCGCCTTTAATCGAGCAACTCGACCCCGGGACTTATTCTTTTGTAAGCCCAGTACTTATTCTATCGGTCTCTTTTGCCGAACCGCTAAGTAACGGGGACATAAACACACCAGCATCGGTTGTCAAGCAATGCTAGGGGGACAAACACAGACACACAAACACACACACGCATATATATATATATATACAACGGGCTTCTTTCAGTTTCCGTCTACCAAATCCACTCACAAGGCTTTGGTCGGCCCGAGGCTATAATAGAAGACACTTGCTCAAGGTGCCACGCAGTGGGACTGAACCCAGAACCATGTGGTTGGTAAACAAGCTACTTACTACACAGCCACTCCTGCGCCTCCTGTGATAGAGCCTTTCAAAAACTGTAATCAATGACACTCTTGATTCCATATTGCTATATAAAAGGTAAATAATCTCGTCAGAACGAAAAACAAAGTTGACTTTGGTGGTATTGTTACCATTGTTGTATTTGTTTTTACTATTCCCTTACCATTCGAGCTTGAGCGTTACCTGCATCGCCTTACTAGCATTTGTGCTGGTGGCACATGAAAAAAACATTCAAGCGAGCTCATTGCCAGTGCCACTGGACTGGCTCCTGTGCAGGTGGCACATAAAAAGCACTATTTGAGCATGGCCGTTGCCAGTACCGTCTGACTGGCCCTCGTGCCGGTGGCATGTAAAAGCACCCACTACACCCTGGGAGTGGTTGGCATTAGGAAGGGCATCCAGCTGTAGAAACTCTGCCAGATCAGATTGGAGTCTGGTGCAGCCATCTCATTCACCAGACCTCAGTCAAATCGTCCCACTCATGCTAGCATCGAAAGCGGACGTTAAACAATGATGATAATGATGATGATGATGATATACCGAGAAATAGGAACTGTTAAATTTAATTCTGTGGCCATTGTGGAATTGCTTTTTGTGGAATTTTGTGTAAAAATTCGAACTGTTTTAAGTCGTTTTAGACCTTGTTTTTGTGCCCTGCCCCTAGCAGGGGCGGGATTAGTACTGTTATAATCTCATCATCATCATCATCATCATCATCGTTTAGCGTCCGTTTTCCATGCTAGCATGAGTTGGACGGTTCTACTGGGGTCTGTGAAGCCAGAAGGCTTCATCAGGCCCAGTCAAATCTGGCAGTGTTTCTACGGCTGGATGCCCTTCCTAACGCCAACCACTCCGTGAGTGTAGTGGGTGCTTTTTACGTGCCACTCGCACAGGTGCCAGACAGAGCTGGCAAACGGCCACGAATGGATGGTGCTTTTTATAGGAAAATTTATTATGGGCTTCCACTTTAAGTGGAAGCAATATCTTCTGTTGAACATATTTTGTAAACTTTGAAAAACCGTTTTAGGCTTTATTTTTGTATTGAATTAATTTCAATCGAAGATGTCGGTCAAAATTATTAAAGAAAAATGCACTCTCAAAGATAGTGGTGTTAATGTTGGCAGAGGTGCCAACACTGTAAAAAAATTTTTGGCAGATGACACAGTGACTATTGAAACCATAGAAATTCCAGTTGAAAAACTGGAAGAATATTTTGGAAGAATCAAGGTGGAGGACAATGATATTAAGATACCACCCACCTCCAACGCCATAGAGACAAAAAGGAAAACAGTAATGTTTAAATCTTACTGTCCAGAGAATAAACTTTTTAAACATTTTGAAAAAGATAAAATAGAGAAATGCCTGGCCCCTATGTGGAAGGACATTGCATCGTGTTTATGTCCCCGTCACTTAGCAGTTCAGCAAGAGAGCCCAATAGAATAAGTACTAGGCTTACAAAGAATAAGTCCTGGGGTCGATTTGTTTGACTAAAGGCGGTGCTCCAGCATGGCCACAGCCAAATGACTGAAACAAGTGAAAGAGTAAAACTGTGCTGTATTGGCTTTCTCTGGCAGGATATGCTATGTCTTGCCAGATTGGCCTCCACGCCTTCTCAGTTTCTTCTGTCGGTTCATTTTCTAACCTTTTTTTTTCCTGATAGAATAAACTTTATACACAGTCTTCTTCTCCTCCATTTTCTTTAGAATGTCTTGTGGTGGTGGCAATTTCACGTCACCACCTTTTTTTAACATTTTCTCAAAATTTGTTAAACTCTTGAGGCTTACTTCTTTCTTTTGCACCTTCGTCACCTCCACAAAACTTTTTATAACCTTGTCCATCTTCTTTACAGCTTCTACCAGCTCCTCTTCAGACAATGACAGTTCCAAATACTCCACTGCTGATTCACTCACATCCAAAGAAGCCTCAGCCATCCCTCCTTAAAATGTTGAGGGACAGCTCAACCAGAAAAAACTGCTGCAAAGCAGCACACAACAATCCGGATTTCACAAAGGCAATTCAACAGACAGAAAAACAATGTCAAGTTGTTTAGAAATTATAAAAATAATAAAAACGTGTTATAGTATAACTAGCAGTATCGCCCGGCGTTGCTCGGGTTTGTAAGGGAAATAACTATATAAGCATTTTTAGAGAGTTATAGCCAAAAAATAGCAAATAGATGCATTAAAAACGGAAAAAAATTATGGTAAATTTTTTTTTTAAATCGTTGACTCATCATAGACATTTTTAGAGAGTTACTTCCCTTATATAATAGCGAAAAAATGATTAATTTTTTTTTTAAATCGTAGACTCATTGTAGACGCGCGCTAATACCCAGGGCTTGATATGAATCCCGACTATAAGATACCCGCTTTTGGTTAAACTGCACCGCAAAATGTGGGAGTAGTTAGGAATCTAAATCGTAGGAGACAGACACACAACTTCACTTTTATATATAAAGATGTTAAGTTAAACAAGTAAACAGACAGTTTTTCATGCTGCACTGTAAGGTCAGGATGAAGTCCATTGTCAAAATGGGGAAAGCTAGGTGTTATTAGCCAAACTGTGAAAAACTAACAAATTGGCTAGACCTTAGCAAACCTTTAATAAGCAGAGATAGTTGTACACTCAGTCTTTTGTGACAGTTTTTCTGTGAGACAACGGACATTGCATTGTGTTATGTGATTTGTTGAATGACGGAATTGTTAAACTGCAAGTATTGTATTGCTAAAATTGTAATTTATTGAAGCCGTTGGAAATTTTGTTTAGCTTCTCCATTATGGGTGAAGCAGTAAATAGTGGAAACATGCAAGCACAGACAGGCAGTTATGATGTGGTAACAGGCAAAAACCTGACAGTGGAAGTGCTGCAGATACGGGAGCTGGAGGTTAAAGGTACAGATTATAAAGAGTTTAACAACCTATTGAAAAAGGAAGGAGGATGTTGAGACTAACACCCACTCAAAAAGTGGTAGAAAATTACAAACGAAAAATAACATATCGAACGTTGAACATGGCGACACAGATAATTGAAGTAGCAGCCGTGGAAGAAATAGAGAAATGCTTAAAAGACATTATGGAAGTGACGACTTTTTATAACAGAGGAAGAAAATTTGGCACGGTGGAGGTACGCTTCGTTAATGAGAATGAAGCAAAGAAGTACTCCACCGTAGCCTTGAAAATGGCACTCTTGCCTACTTATTGCGGCAGATGCACTGCCAGAGTGAGAATAGGGAGAGTGCCACCAGAAATCAGTAAGGACTGGCTTGTGGAAGTCATCCTCTACAACATGGAAGAGAAAGTAGAAATATTAAAAATGTCCAAGACAGCAGAGGTCAAGTGGTGGGGATATGGCCTTGAAGTGATGGTCCTTATCAGCCTGCCTGATCTCCACAAGATGACGGAGAAAATTATACTACCCGATACTTTCACGCATCACAATTCATTCGTAATCATTTTATGTACCCCACATTTGTTTTGTTTGTTATTGTAATGTAATTTCTATAAAAAGGCTTTATGCCTATAATAAAGAAATGAGTTTTTCTGTGAGACAAGGTTCAATTGGATTCTGGAAGCTGTGATTGCCTGTTTAGTTTATGCACTTTGTGCTTTGTGTTAGGCATTTATGGAATTATTTTATGCTCTAGGAATTCGCTTGTCAGTTTTAAAATAATTTCTGTGTCACATCTGGGTGAGTACAAAAAAATAAGTTATGTTATGTGATAATATATATGTGAATTTTGAACCCTGCATTTGTGACAAGTTGTGTAGTAATTTTGCTAGCTATTTTCTGTTCAGATAAATGTTAAAATTTGTATGAATAGCTAAAGGGTGTATAGCTTATTTAATTGATAAAGAAAATTTTAGATTTTTAATTATATTAGTTGATTATAATTTATACTTATTTTTATGTATTTATTATTTTATAATTATTATATGCGAACTAAAATCTAACAATATTAATAGTGATTATTTTGTTAAAATATTTGGTAATTAAATATTGGAGTATAACTGAGTTAAAGATATTTGATGGTTTATTAATGTTTTTTTAAGCCAAATTATATCTTCACAGATAAATACATATTTCTATCTATTTTTTTTACCTTAAATATTAAATATTTAACATAATAAATGTGTTGTAGGAAATAATCTTAATGTTTTAAGTCTCAAATTTAGTTAATGGACTTTTTTCTATAAGAAAAATTATTATTTTTTTTATTTTTTAAATAAATATTGTTTAACTCTATTTGCTTATTTATTTAACTATTATCATTAACCTGAAGATTGACTATAATTTTAAATTGAATTTAAATTTATTGTAATTCAAATTTAATTGTAGCCATGAAACGTACGTAGTTTTTTACTTATTATATATTGATCATTCATTTTTATACTTTTTGAGATCTAGTTATATGTTTTATAAAATTATATTTTATTTATTATTTATGTTTTGGTTTATGTCTATCACTGTTTGAGTTGCATAATAGTGGTTTTATCTCTAATTTATATAATATATATATATATATATATTTCATCTACCAAGTCCATTCACTAGGTTTTGGTTGTTCTGAGACTATAGTAAACACATGCTCAAGGTGCCATGCAGTGGGAGTGAACCCAAAACCAAGTGGTTGGGAAGCAAACTTCTTATGGCATAGCCATGCCTATATAAATATATATTTCATATATATATCAAAAGGATGTGTTATAATACTATTCCACAGCCATCCCAACAATCCAATAATACTAATCCACATATATAAAAATAGCTATACCAACAATCCAGCATTCCCATCATCAGCTGCCCCACAGATATCATTATGGTTTCAACACCTAGGTAGTACCATTTAATCTCACAGTGTCAACAGCACTAAAATAAGTGTTGTTTCGGAATAAACAAACCAAAGAAACCACAACTTTCAAACACATTTACCCAATGTACAACCATATCACTAAATAAATTCCATAAGTAAATTACAACCTTTCCTAAATACATAACTAAGCAGCAACAACTCAATTAAATCATAATTATAATCCCTACCATCTTCCATAGAGTAATATAAAATTAAAGCTTAATAACCACATTACTTCAATCAATCAGTTATAGGCAGGACACACACACACACACATATATTTGGCAGTGAATTAACTGAGTCATTAAGGTGTAGGATAAAATGCTTGTGTTATTTGTTCTGGATCATTGCATCCTCAAATCCTGCTTTGGTCAATTTTACTTTTCATGTTTCTGGGGTTCGACAAACTAAAGTAGCAGTGTAGAGAGACAGATTAGTGAAATTGGGTTTTCGATGCCTTGTGGTATTTGTTTCAGTCCTTTGCAATCTAAGTTTTTGAGTGATAGACTTTAGCCACAGCGTGGTTGAACTCCAACACCTGACCCATAGGGTGCCTTTAACAGAGTTCATTCTGTTGCTAAATTCTGGCTAAGTCTATTGCAGAGTCTGAAAGTAGGTGGTTCTGTAGGTATATCGGTTCAAGACCTGGAACTTGAAGGAGGGTGCTTGTGAATATTTCATGAGACCCTTCCCCGAATTCCCCACCCCAAAAAACCCCTTGTGCTTTGGGGAGATTTGAGTCGAATCGATGCAGTCTTCTTCGACCTTGAAAAATCTCTTGGAGGACCTGGTCTTTTGTTTGAAGATAAGCTCTTCCCTTCTTCATCTTCATCCCAGAGACTCAGAATAAAACAAAAGGTCAGTGGGTTTTCCCTTTCCTCCTTGATAAAGTGGTAAAAAAACAATGATAAATGTAGAACAATGCAGACAGCATCTAGAATATTATTAAACTTTACCTGTCCTGTGCATCACATGTGATACACAGAATATATTTCCTTGACATCCATGCATCATATATGTTACACATTCTTGATTTTTTTTTCAACTACCAGAATAACTTGGAATTTATGAAAGGAAAGCTTTATATTACTCAGAACATGTAAAACAAGTATTGTGTTTTGGGAGGGTCATTACACCAATAACAATAACACACACTGGTTCAATATCACTTCTTTATTGTTAGTCAGTTGGTTAGATATCTAATCAACTAATTCAATGGTTCTCAACTGGGGCCCATATGGCCCTTGGGGATCCATATAAGATATTTTCTTTAAATTTATGTGCAATAAACTGCTTATACTTTTACAATGCACAAAGTATTTTAATTTTTTTTTATACAATTCATAATAATATTTTATTATAAAAATACAGAAGGATTTTTTTTTATATATCCACTGAATGGTTATGGGGACTTAGTATAAGATAGGAATCAAAAGGGGATCACAGGTAAAAAATGGATGAAACCATTTGTTTAATGTGCTGGTTAAACAATCACTTTTGTCAAAGTCCTGTCATTGCTATTTATTGCCTCACCAATGACATGCCCCCTCTCTTTAAGGTCTGTTTTGAGTCTCAAATACAAAAATGAAACATAAAACAAGCATGGATATTTAGGAGAAACTTATGAAAATGCTTTTACAAATAGTAAATCACAATCGCTGACAGTTCCAAATTATCTGTGTCACTCTTATTCCATCTTTCTGCCTTTTTGTCTCGTCTGAAACAGCTACCATGAGGTTGTAGAAAATATCCTTCTACCTCTGATATGATATGAAACCAATATCAGAATACTACAAACTATAATTTCCTTCAGCTGAAAAACTGAACGTCTCTTCATTTTCTGTTAGATGAGTGTTTACTGGAACCTTCTTTCCAACTGAGAATGTATATGCTATTATCTTCAAGAGTAGCAGCTAAAAGTAACCCACGGGGAGGATTGGAGTCAAAGCCATTCAACCATTCTGAAGGTCCACAGGTGACTGAGGAACCAGGTATGGTTAGTCTGTAGAAAATATACAAGCAAAAGAATATAGAATACATATAAAGCTGAATGTAAATATAACACAAACATACAAATGTGAACAAATAATATATTATGAATTATGAATTTAGAATATATACAAAAAATTAAATAATCATATATAATAAATATATAATATAACTATAGAATATATCTGAATATGACATAAAAGTCTATACATAAATATAAAATATGTATTATATAAATACACACACACAAATATACAATTCATTTGTCCATATGAAACATAAATATATAATTATGATATATAGAATTTAGTTCAGGTGGTGGTCATTCTAAAAACAGGGGACAGTGTTTACATATATATATATAAATATATACACATACCGTAAATCCTCGAGTATAATCTGCACTTTTTTCCCAAAATTTAATGGTCAAAATCCCTAGTACGTACTATATACGAGGTTAAAAATGAAAAATATTTTCTAAGTAATGTCTGAGTCTATATTTGCTGTCTGGCAATGTTTATTCAGAAGCATTTTGTGATGTCGGGCACGAAAATACATTAAGCTAAGCTTGATAGCAATGAAGTCATAAAAGAGTGATCCATAACTTGCAGCAAGGAAAATTTAATAAAATAAAAGTATTCAGAACACAGAATAACATGTAACAAAAACAATTTGCAAACATATTTACATTCCCATATAACAGTTAAGAACATCACCATTATTGTATTACGCATGCACGGAAGTGTTTGTTCGACTAGGTGCTGCAGGCTTAATTACGCATGACTCAAGTTAGAGAAGGGGTGCGTATTATACACAAGGTTTAGGTTTTTCAGAGATACAGCCCCCTAAAAATCCCCTGCATATTATTCTCAAGGGTGGACTATACTCAAGGATTTACGGTATGTATATATGTATCTGTCTGTCTGTCTACCTAATTATCCATCCACTCCTTCTCTCTCCCCCACTCTCTCTGTTTATCTATCTGTCAACAGATAGACATAGAAGCCAATAGGTACAGTAAATACATGTGGGCTCATACAATACACATTGCAGGGACAGCAGACATGAGACAGAAATTATGACTGACATATAGTGGAAATATTGGAAATTTAGAAGGCAGCTCATACTGATTCTGAAAATGGACAACAGACACTGTAGTGATGCAGGGTAGCTGAATTATAGAGACAGTGAAAAAGAGATATTGTAAGGACACGGGATAGCTTATGCTATGGCAAAAATGGACGAGAGGCATATCATAGTCACAGGGCAGCTGATGTTAGGGATACAAGTCAGGTAATTTTATCTTTTATCATTTATCTGTTTCAGTCAATGGATTGTGGCCATGCTGGGGCACTACCTTGAAGGGTTCAGTCAAATAAATCAACCACAGTACTTATTTTCGTAAGTCAGGTACTTAGTCTACTGGCCACTTTTGCCAAGCCACTAGGTAATGGGGAAGTAAACAAACCAGCACTGGTTGTCAAGGTGGTGGAGGACCAACATAATAGAAACACAAAGTCACACAAACACACACATGTATACACACACACACTCATACAATGGGCTGTTTTTCAGTTTTCATCTACCAAATCCACTCACAAGGCTTTGGTTGGCCCAGGGCTATAGTAGGTGATTCTTGCCCAAGGTGCAATGGAATGAGACTGAACCCAAGACTACATGGTTGGGAAGCAAGCTTCTTAACCACACAGCCATGTCTGTGCCTATGGAGCAGATAATAAGAAAGTGAGAATAATGCCATTTGAAGAGAGAATACAGTGAAATCTAAAAAATTTACAATAAAGATGACAAAGCCTTACCTGATTGCTGGAAATGGTTTTGCCAGAAGCACTTCATTGGTATGTAGTCCAAATATTGAAAGAAGCCAATATTGGTCTACACGAGAAATAATCATAGCCAGTTTCTGGCCAACCCCCAAAAGTAGCTCAATTGGTTTGGCAGCTTTAGTTATTTTATATCGTTGAACCATATTTAATTCTGGCTGAAACTGATAAACCTTGATTAGAGTATCTTCATCATCATCTTCATAATCATCAGACTGGAAGCAGATCTTTAAAAGACTATGATTTTCAACTAGCAGATGAGGAATAATAGAATAATGTGGACAGGAAATAGTTTCAATATGTGTTTGTTCATGTTCTGAGTTCATTCTTCTGATATAACAAACTCTGTAATCACTGCTAATTAGTGTATACGAAGACAGATCTTCTGATGGAACAATTTTTGTTTCAATTATCCAACATTCATGTTGTCCCATTAATGTTGTTAACAACTGACCAGACTGCAAGTCCCATATTTTAATTGTTAAGTCAACCGAACCAGTGACCATAATTGATAATCTTTCACAAACATCAATGCAGTATACAGCTGAAACATGGCCAATGAACGATGACTGTAGGCCTCGAGAGATTTCCCAGCTGTGAATGATGCCATCAAAAAATGACATATAAACAAAGTTATCCATCAATTTCACAGTACTCACTGATTTGTGTTGAGGCACTATTAGCCTTTCACCACCTGGATATTGCCATATAGAAACAGAATGGTCATCAGAACCTAGAACAAGAGAATATTATTAAGTTTAAAGAAAACATTAACATTTCATTTCTATATTTCGTTTGCAAGATTTTTGATCTGAACCATGCATTGAAACAGATTTTTTAGTATCATGAAGGATCAATATACCAAAGATGAAAAAAAAAACACACACACACACACTGGTTCTGTTTCACTTCTTTTATTATTAGTTAATCTGATAAGGCAGTGAGCTGGCAGAATTGTTAGCATGTGGGGCACAATACTGAGCAGCATTCCATCCATCTTTACATTCTGAGTTCAAATTCTGGTCGACCAAAGCCATGTGAGTGGATTTGGTAGACAGAAACTGAAAGAACCAATCCTATGACTGGCACCCGGCAGATGCCAGGACCCCTGGACTGGAGATACGTAAAAAGCACTATCCGAATTGTGGCCGATGCCAGCGCCGCCTCGACTGGCTTCCGTGTCGGTGGCACGTAAAAAGCACTATCCGAATCGTGGCCGATGCTAGCGCCGCCTCGACTGGCTTCCGTGTCGGTGGCACGTGAAAAGCACCATCCGAATCGTGACGGAAGCCAGTGCCGCCTCAACTGGCTTCCGTGCAGGTGGCACGTAAAATGCACCAATCCGACCGTGGCCGATGCCAGCCTCGCCTGGCACCAGTGCAGGTGGCACGTAAAAAGCACCCACTACACTCACGGAGTGGTTGGCGTTAGGAAGGGCATCCAGCTGTAGAAACATTGCCAGATAAGACCGGAGCCTGGTGCAGCCTTCTGGCTTCCCAGATCCCCGGTCGAACCGTCCAACCCATGCTAGCATGGAGAACGGACATTAAACGATGATGATGATGATGATGATATATATATATATATATATATATGCATGTGTGTGTTTGTCTGTCTGTCCTTGCCATCAACGCTTGACAACCAGTGTTGGTGTGTTTACATCCCTGTAACTTAGTGGTTCAGCAAAACTGACTGATAGAATAAGTACCAAGCTTAACAAAATTAAGTATTGAGGTTGCTTCATTTGACTAAAAGTTCATCAAGGTAGAGCCCAGTATGGCCACAGCCTAATGACTGAAACAAGTTAAAGATTAAAGATAATTGCTTGGTCACTCACTCAATCAACTAGGCTTGACCTTTCATCCTTTAGTCACCATCCATCACCTCTTCAATGATATGCCCTCTCTTCATGATTGATCAACAGAACAATTAGTTAAATAGTTGATGAGTTAATTTGTAAAATGTCAATAAATTAACAAATGAAGTGATACAGAACCAGTGTGTGTTTATTATTGGCTTAATGACTGCCCCAACAAAACTTTGACATTTATCTACAAAAATAATGTCAGAGAGAATATTGGGAGAAAAGAGCTTCAGTGAAAGTATCAAGATTTAAGTAGTATGACATGGTTTACTTAACCATTATTTATTACAAAGCTTCTAGCCACTACAGCTGAATTTTAAATAATGGAACCGGGTAGTGGTGGTGTGGTGGTGATGGAATGGAAGCACACCGTCGGTTACGACGACGAGGGTTCCGGTTGATCCGAATCAACGAAACAGCCTGCTCGTGAAATTAACGTGTAAGTGGTTGAGCACTCCACAGACACGTGTACCCTTAACGTAGTTCTCGGGGATATTCAGCGTGACACAGAGAGTGACAAGGCCGGCCCTTTGAAATACAGGTACAAGAGAGACAGGAAGTAAGAGTGAGAGAAAGTTGTGGTGAAAGAGTACAGCAGGGATCACCACCATCCCCTGCCGGAGCCTCGTGGAGCTTTTAGGTGTTTTCGCTCAATAAACACTCACAACACCCGGTCTGGGAATCGAAACCGCGATCCTATGACCGCGAGTCTGCTGCCCTAACCACTGGGCCATTGCGCCTCCACTGTGGTGGTGATGGGAGAAATAGTAATGGTAGTGGAGGTGGTAGTGGTAGTAGTGGTTGTGTTGGTGTTAGCAGTGGTGATGTTGTGGTGATAGTAGTAGTAAGTAGTAGTGGTGGTTGTAGTTGTAACAGTGGAGGTGGTAGTGATAATAGTAGTAGTGGTGGTGGTAGTAGTAGTGGTAGTGGTGATGATAGTAGTGATGCGTAGCCGTATTTCGTCTGCCATTACGTTCTGAGTTCAAATTCCGCCGAGGTCGACTTTGCCTTTCATCCTTTCGGGGTCGATAAATTAAGTACCAGTTACGCACTGGGGTCGATATAATCGACTTAATCCGTTTGTCTGTCCTTGTTTGTCCTCTCTGTGTTTAGCCCCTTGTGGGTAATAAAGAAATAGGTATTGATAATAGTAGTAATGGTGGTGGCGGTAGTAGTATTAGTAGTAGTGGTAATGATATTATACATATGGATATACATTATCAATGTTGTCAATATAACTGTATTTCTATTGGTCGCCATTTTTATGGCTTAGTCAACAGAGAGCCATAAGCATGAACTTTACATGGTTCTGTTGTATCACTTTTGTTTATATGACATCCGAGACAATTGGAGGAAGCAAGGAATAAACCATGAGCTATAACAATAAGATGATCATGAATTTAAACCTTTCTACATCCTCCTCTGTTTTGTGCTAAAAACTTTTCTTTCTTCGTTTTTCTTTGACAGATAATTAAGTCCTGCACCAGCCTTAGTCTTGGGCGGTTAGCAATAGAAAAGACAACACTGACGTTGTTGTCCATTGTCATCATTGCTTTAATGTTTACTTTTTCAATATAACGACCTCGCTCGAATGTTTTTCATGTACCACTAGCACAAGTACCAGTAGGGCGATGCTGGTAATGATCACGTTTGAATGGTGCTTTTTACGTGCCACTGGCATAGGAGTGGCTGTGTGGTAAGTAGCTTGCTTACGAACCACATGGTTCCGGGTTCAATCCCAGTGCGTGGCACCTTGGGCAAGTGTCTTCTACTATGGCGTTGGGCCGACCAAAGCCTTGTGAGTCGATTTGGTAGACGCAAACTGAAAGAAGCCCGTCATATATATATATGTATGTATGTGTATGTGTTTGTGTGTCTGTGTTTGTCTGCCCAACATCGCTTGACAACCGATGCTGGTGTGTTTACGTCCCCGTAACATAGCGGTTCGGCAAAGAGACCGATAGAATACGTACTAGGCTTACAAAGAATAAGTCCTGGGGTCGATTTGCTTGACTAAAAAGGTGGTGCTCCAGCATGGCCACAGTCAAATGACTGAAACAAGTAAAAAGAGAAAAAAAAAAGAGTATAGGATGAAATTTGTGGAGGCAGATTTTCTACAGCCAGATGTCCTTCCTGTTGCCAGTCTTCACTTGTTTTCAAGTAAGGTAACATTCTCCCCAGCTAGATATCACAAGAAAAGGATATGTCACAAGAAAAGGATACCAACTCACATACACACACATACATATACATACATCATCATCATCGTTTAACGTCCACTTTTCATGCTAGCATGGGTTGGACGATTTTGACTGAGGACTGGCAAACCAGATGGCTGCACCAGGCTCCAATCTGATCTGGCAGAGTTTCTACAGCTGGATGCCATTCCCAATGCCAACCACTCTGAGAGCGTAGCGGGTGCTTTTACGTGCCACCAGCACGAGGGCCGGTCCAGCGGCACTGGCAACGACCTCGCTCGAATGTTTTTCATGTACCACTAGCATAAGTACCAGTAGGGCAATGCTGGTAATGATCACGTTTGAATGGTGCTTTTTACGTGCCACTGGCACAGAAGCCAGTCAGCTACTCTGGCAGCGATCATGCTCGGATGGTGCTCTTAGCACTCCACTGGCAAGGGTCCCAGTCATCGAATTTGTGCACATATATATATGTATGAAATGTAATGTGTCTGGAATGGTAAAACAATGCAGAGTGGACTATAATAACAGTTAGAAATAATTTAATTGGAATATAAAAATTCCTTCTTCAGAGATTGCTAGGAAGTAATGGCGTTACTGTTATAGTTGGTTTTCTTATCCTTCTAACGGTTACTGAAATCTGTTGGAAGCGTTCTTGTAATGTTCTCATGAAATTCTTTCCAGAATTCCTCATGAGAAGTGTGTGAGGGTAGTCACATCTTGACTCGTGTGTGTTGGCATATTCATAGCGATGTTTCTAAGTTATGTATTTTATGTGCATTTTTTTATAATGTTTTATTATATGCACATGTTACCATTGTGTGTGCAGGGTGTCAGTGTTGTTAACTTAAATAGTGAGTGTTAATTTCTAACCTGTGGTTAATTTAGGGCCCTAGTCTATCTATGAGGATAGCCTCCTTAATTCTTAAATTTCCTAAATTTCTGTCACTGGCCTTAGTTGTAACTGTTATGTTTTTGTTGGTGTTCTGGCATCTGTCTACGTGTTTTCTGAAGGAGGAGGCTCATTTGTTTAGATGTTCTTTGATGCAAATGTGTAATGGCCTTGTTGTGCTACCTACATAGAAATTGTTGCATCTGTGCTTGAGGAGATCCATTGAGTCAAGTACACCAACATCAAAAATCAATGGAAACTGCAGTTGTGATCCCTGTGTCGGCAGCACGTAAAAAGCACCATCCAAACGTGGCTGATGCCAGCACCGCCTAGACTGTCTTCCGTGCTGATGGCACATAAAAAGCACCATCCGAATGTGGCCGATGCCAGCGCCGCCTTGACTGGCTTCCGTGCCAGTGGCATGTAAAAAGCACCAATCCAATCGTGGCCATTGCCAGCCTCGCCTGGCACATAAAAAGCACCCACTACACTCACGGAGTGGTTGGCATTAGGAAGGGCATCCAGCTGTAGAAACACTGCCAGATCAGACTGGAGCCTGGTGCAGCCTTCTGGCTTCCCAGATCCCCAGTCGAACCGTCCAACCCATGCTAGCACGGAGAACGGACGTTAAACGATGATGATGATGATGATGTTACATTGTATTCGATATACAACATGTACCCATTGGCACAAGTTTGTGTTACGGTTGGGGCAGTTAGTTAGTGTGCACTGATTGCTGTCCCTTGCTCGTTTCTTTGCTAGGTGTTTTCTCAGAGAGGGGCTGGAGTGGGCTAGTTGTATGTCCAATCCTTCTCTCCTTATGGCTCTTCAGACAGCTGTAGTTATCCTCTTGCTAAAACGGGGTATTATAAGGAAGCATGTGTTGCTGGGATTTCTGTGTATTTGGCATGTTTGTTGTCATGGGTACGTAAGCTGATTCACAGTGGATATAGGGTAGCCATTGGTTTTCAATACTTCTAGGAAGCATGTTGTGTGGGTCACCTTGTCCTCTGTCCTGCTGCACTTGCTCTGGATGCATGTAAATTTATTTCTGGCATATCCTATTTTGGTACTGAGTAGACGGGCTGAATTGTAATGAAAATACATATATCTACTGGCTGCTTTCCTTCAGAATTTGGTGTGGATCTCTCCTTTTTCCATTATTTTCAGTTGGTCGTGTGGTTAGGAAGCTTGCTTCCCAGTTACAGGTTCAGTCCCACTGTATGGCATCTTGGGCAAGTGTCTTCATCTATAGTCTTGGGCTGACAGAAGCTTTGTAATTGAATACATACATACGTACATACATACATACACACATACATACACACACGCACACACACATACATACATACATACATAGTTATATATATATATACACACACACACACAAACTCATAAAAGGCTTTGTTTAGCTTCTGTCAACCAAACCAACTCATAAGTCTTTGGTTGTCCCAGGGCTGTAGTAGAAGACACTTGATCAAGGTACCATATAGTGAGACTGAAACTATGTAGTTGAGAAGTAAGTTCCTTAATGACACAGTTATGTCTGCACCCAGCTGTAAAACAATTTCCATATCAAATGAAAGACACTCAACTTATTCTATCATCAAAGAATGAATACAACACTGAATATAACTTGATATTATCTACAAAACAACATTTAAAAATTATTGTTTCAATACCCTTACCAGAAGCCAATCTGCCATTGTGATAATCAAGCGCCATAATCCTGTTTGAGTGACCCCTAAAGAACTTCTCACTGTACATCTTACGCTGTTTTAGAGGTTTCAATAGTTTTGATGTTACTTTGAGAAAAAGCGTCTTATAATACAAAGCAGGATGCGGTGAAGAGTCAACTTTGATATAATGCAGCCGACAACAGTGGCGCCAGACTTCAGGCAGGGAGTTAAGGAGCTGATACCAATGTCGACTCACTAATAGACAATTAAGAATAGATTTAGCATCGAGGTATCTTGTGATAATGGTAGAAATTTCTTTTGGAAGTAATCTGAAAAAATCTCGATATACTAATGTTGGCAAAAGTTGTGCTAGGTAAACTAACTGGGAACTACTGCTGATGGAGATTAAATGGTCAAGAGTTTGGTTCCTTTCATTGTCAGACCATTTAAGAAACTGGTGTCCTGTGGTCAGCAACCATTCCTTGAAGTCAGACATTTCGACAAGATATTTGAGATCTGGAAAAATAAAAGAAACCATGTCAAATTTGGAATATATCAATGCAGGGAAAATTTATTGTAACGGAAACAAAAACTTTTTCCAGTGATATAAATCTTTGATTCCACAACTGAATCTCTACACAATCATTAGGCTTATTAGAAATAGCAGCCTAACATCCTTGAAATCACACCCTATTAATAATGGTTTTATATTTTGGCACAAGGCCAGCAATTTTAGGGGAGAGGGAGGTAAGTTGATTACATTGACTCCAGTGTTCAACTGGTACTTATTTTATGAACACTGGAAGGATGAGAGGCAAAGTCAACCTCGGCAGAATTTGAAATCGGAATGTAAAGACAGACACAATATTGCTAAGCATTTTGCCCAGCATGATAATGATTCTGCCAGCTCACTGTCTTACACCCTATTAATAATAAAAAAGGATACGTTGGACAAAGCTGGAATGATTTCTTTTATTATAGATCTGTTCAATTAGGGTAGACTGTAAAAAAAAAAAGAAACCCTCAGAAAGCTGAAGAATGAATCTTCAAAAAAACTATAAAAGTCAGCTTTCTAAGTCATAGAACCCTTACTATACAAACATAACCGTTTGCTTCTACTACTTCCTATTTATACTTCCAAGTTATGAAAATGACTACAAAATAACCATGTTCAACTGGTACTTATTTTATTGATTCTAAAAGGATGACAGGAAAAGTTGACCTCGGCAAAAGTTGAACTCAGAACACAAAGACAGATGAAATATCACTAAGCATTCTGCCCAGTGTGTTAACGATTCTGCCAGCTTGCACCCTATTAATAATAAAAAGGAAAAATACATTGGACAAAGCTGGAATGACTTCTTTGATTATAGATTGTAAGCCTGCTCAATTAGGGCAGATTGTAAAACAAGAAACCCTAAAAAAACTGGAGAATAAGATAAACCTTCAAAACTAAAAGTCAGTTTCTTGGGTTATAGAATCCTTACTATACAAACACAACTTACGGCTTCTACTACTTCCTATTCATATTGCCAAGTTATGAACATACTGCAAAATAACCATTTCTCAGCTGACTTCTTGAAGATTATTTCTTCAGCAGCTATTCAGCTTGTGAATTATTTCATCTCATAAATACACAAGTGACAGATCGTTACCAAACATCATATCATTATTAGTCTAAAGCTTGTCTAGAATCAACCACTTATTCACATTTCTTCACACTTGATATTACTTCCTTTCAAAATAAGAATTACCCTCTTATCTTAATCTTCCGAACTATGACATTATAGCATATTCGTCTATTCTTGTCCAGCCATTTGAAAAACCATTTATCATCTCTGTTTTCTCTTTCTTACTATATAGCACCATTACTCTGACCCCATACAGTAAGATTTCCATGAGGAACTATAATCTCTGTATAAACTCAAAACATTATTCTCTAATCTTCAGTAACAATGAATTCTAATCTATATTCCACCAATACTTTTTAGGTCACCTGAAATGTAGAACTAATCCGTTATTTCTACTGACTTATCAATGATATTTACAATGTTTGTGTCATAGCTGCATTGCATACCAATCCACTGTTGACCACTTGAAGGTCATTATGCCAAGCCACAGAAAATAATGACCTTTATTTTTCTTGTATAAACGATATATCATAACTTTTACATATTAATGTAGGTAAGAAGTTTCCTTTCCAACCACATAATTTTGGGTTCAGTCCCACTGCATGGCACCTTGGATAAGTGTTTTCTATTACAGCTCCAGGCTGACCAAAGCCTTGTGAGTGGAATTGGTAGACAGAAACTGAAAGCTCATCATATGTATGTACAATTGTGTGTGTGTGTGTGTGTGTGCATGATTGCATATCTATCTGTCCATGTTGGTGTGTGTGTACATTTATGTGTGTGTATGTTTATGTGTATGAGTGTGTGTCTGTGCATGTGTATGTCTGTGCTTGTGTTTGTCTATCCAAACCTACACATCATGGCATGGTTGTAAATGAACATCATAGTCATACAAGCGAGGTTATTCATTCCCAGTTTTCCATGTAAAACATGTCTAGGTATAGAAAAATATTACCTTGCTTGGCAACAGGGAGGGTTAGGGTTAGAAAATCTGTCTGACAGAAATTCCGTCTGACACATGCAAGCATGGAAAAGTGCACATCAAATGATGATAGTGATATTGTAGCAAGTGTAAAGTTTTCCAATATTTGCCTCCTTTTTAAGACTGTAAGTTGTGGTTTAACCCTTTAGTGTTTAAACCAGCCACATCCGGCCCAATATATTATACATGTTTTATATTCAAACTGGCGATATCCAGCCTCTCACACCTAACCTACAGTGACATTCTAAAAATAAACATTCACATCATTGAAACCTCAAAGCTATAAGATAATGCATGATTAATTCAAAAAAATTTGAGTGAAAAAGTATTACATTTAACAGAGTAATCTGAACACTAAAGGGTTAAGAGAAATTTGGCTGCTATTCCTAACAGTTTAGATGATCCCATAGCACAGTGACAGTGAAGCCATGATACTCATATCATCAGTGATATGTCATAGGTTTTTAGTTGACACATAAAGGACTTTGAAAAAAAAAATCTCTCTGCAATATCCTCTTATAAAATTAATGGCTGTGTGGTAAGAAGCTTGCTTCCCAACCACATGGTTCCTGGTTCAGACCCACTGCAAGGCACCTTGCGTAATTGTCTTGTACTGTAGCTTCAGGCCGACCAAAGCCTTGTGAGTAGATTTGGTAGACAGAAACTGAAAGAAGCCTGTCGTATGTATATATGTATATATATCTATGTGTGTGTGTGAGTATCTTTGTGCCTGTGTATGTCCCCCCACTACCACTTGACAACTGGTGATCGAGTGTTTATGTCCCTGTAACATAGCAGTTTGGCAAAAAAGACCAATAGAATAAGTACTAGGATAAAAAAAAAACTTTCTGGGGTCAATTTGTTCAACTAGAACTCTGCAAGGCGGTGCCACAGCATGGCCACAGTCTAATGACTGAAACAAGTAGAAGATAAAAGATAATTAAAATACATGTTATACACGTGATACTACAGCAATAGGATTATTGCAAGAATTGAAATTTCAACATACTGAGCTAAAAAAGTTTGCCAACAATGATATAGAGTAGTGGTTCTCAATTGGGGCCCATGCATGATTCTGCAGGGCCCACACCACAAAATAGTAAACTGGGGATCCACAATAGTATTTTAAGGGTCTCAGAAAAATGTTGCTTGAGATGTGAGGCATAGGAGTGGCTGTGTGGTAAGTAGCTTGCTTACCAACCACATGGTTCCAGGTTCAGTCCCACTGCATGGCACCTTGGGCAAGTGTCTTCTACCATAGCCTCGGGCCGACCAAAGCCTTGTGAGTGGATTTGGTAGATGGAAACTGAAAGAAGCCCATCGTATATATACATGTGTGTGTTTATGTTTGTGTGTCTGTGTTTGTCCCCCCAACATTGCTTGACAACCGATGCTGGTGTGTTTACGTCCCCGTAACTTAGCGGTTCAGCAAAAGAGACTGATAGAATAAGTACTAGGCTTACAAAGAATAAGTCCTGGAGTCAATTTGCTCGACTAAAGGCAGTGCTCCAGCATGGCCACAGTCACATGACTGAAACAAGTAAAAGAGTATGTATTGCAAGGTTTCTTTCTTTAACATTTTACTTAGTTCATCATCATCCGCTTTCCATGCTAGCATGGGTGGGACAATTTGACTGAGGACTGGGGAACCAGATGGCTGCACCAGACTCCAATCTGATCTGGCAGAATTTCTACAGCTGGATGCCCTTCGTAACGCCAACCACTCTGAGAGTGCAGTGGTGCTTTTACGTGCCACCGGCATGAGTGCCACTCACGTGGTACTGGCAACGGCCACGTTCAAATGGTGCTTTTTATGTGCCACCTGCACAGGAGCCAGTCCAGTGGCACTGGCAACAATCTCACTCGAATGTTTTTTCATGTGCCACCAGCACAAGTGCTAGTAAGGCGATGCAGGTAATGATCACACTCGAATGGCGTTTTTAACATGCCATTGGCATGGAGGCCAGCTTGTTGCTCTGGCAACGATCTCACTTGTATGGTACTCTTTGCGCTCTACTAGCACAGATGCTAGTCATCGAATTTGATTTCAATACAATTAATGTGTGAAAAACAAAATAGGAATTTTGAAAAAAGTTTCTATAAAACTAGTTTTTAAACATGGAATGGCTATGGGGGTCCACCAGAATAAAATAGTAATCAAAGGGGTCCATAGGTTAACAATAGTTAAGAACCCCTGATATAGGGGTTCTTTTTCTAACTTATCTTCAGCTAGGGAAAAAAATAGCTGTTAATTTAGTAACTTTAACTCTTTAGCATTTAAACCAGTGATATCCATTCAAAATATTTTACCTGTTTTATATTCAAACCAGACAGATCCAGCCTTTCATACTTACTCTACAATGTCATTGTAAAAATAATAGATCACATCACTGAATTATTGAAGCTACAAGATAAAGTGTGATTAATCCAAAACAATATGAATAAAACTAGCACTCCATTAATTACAGCAAAGAGGGTTCCAGTTGATCTGATCAATGAAAGGGCCTGTTTATGAAATTAATGTGTAAGTGGCTGAGCACTACACATGTGTGCCCTTAATGAAGATTCAACGTGACACAGAATGTGTGTGACAAGGCTGGCTTTTGAAATACAGGTGCTACTCAATTTTGCCCACTGAATGGATTAGAGCAATGTAAAATAAATTGTCTCGGTCAAGAACACAACATGCCACAAGGAATTGAACTCACAACCTAAGGATTGTGATCTGAATACCCTAACCACTAAGCCATGTGCTTCATGAATAAACATTTGACAGTAATTTATTTATTTATTGCCCACAAGGGGTTAAACACAGAGGGGACAAACAAAGGGATTAAGTTGATTACATCGACCCCAGTGCATAACTGGTACTTAATTTATGAAAGGCGGCGAGCTGGCAGAAATGTTAGCATGCCGAGCGAAATGCATAGCCGTATTTCGTCTGCCGTTATGTTCTGAGTTCAAATTCCGCCGAGGTCGACTTTGCCTTTCATCCTTTCAGGGGTCGATAAATTAAGTACCAGTTACGCATTGGGGTCGATGCAATCGACTTAATCCCTTTGTCTGTCCTTTCTGTGTTTAGCCCCTTGTGGGTAGTAAAGAAATAGGTACTTAATTTATTGACCCCAGAAGGATGAAAGGTAAAGTCAACCTCGGCGAAATTTGAACTCAGAATGTAACGGCAGACGAAATACCTATTTCTTTACTGCCTACAAGGGGCTAAACACAGAGAGAACAGACAAACAAGGACAGACAAACGGATTAAGTCGATTAGATCAACCCAGTGCGTAACTGGTACTTAATTTATCAACCCTGAAAGGACGAAAGGCAAAGTCGACCTCGGTGAAATTTGAACTCAGAACGTAACGGCAGACGAAATACCGCTAAGCATTTCACCCAGCGTGCTAACGTTTATGCCGCAAAAGGGTTGAAGACAGACCCAGCAAGAACACAATTTTTGTAGTTTTAGAATATAATAATAGTAAAAGTGAAATCTAAACTGATATTACACTTTATGTAACTCTCATGTAAACCTTGCTGCTAAAAATTTTGAGGACAGAGTTATTTCAAATAGCTGTAATCGCAATGGTTGTCTAGAATTTCACTTGTATTTATTGTTTGTTGGATTAAGAAGAAAAGCTGTAAATATATCTGTCATTGACTTAGTTGTAATTTCAAGACATGCAGAGACTTGTATGGCAGTGGTGGTGGTGGTGGGGGGGGGCTTATCTCAAAACAAAGTATAGAAAAATTTAGTGTGAGATATGAATATTTTCAAGCTGAAATATAAAAATAAGAACAAGAAACTGGATAACTACTTATATTAAATATGTTAACATTAACTTAACTGCTGTTTTTTTTTTTTTTCATGCAAAGAAAGTCTATGAGTTAATTAATCTCAAAACAATTCTATTTTTCTTCTATACCAACCAATATACAATCTTGCATATTTACTTCCATGATTCTTTCATCACTATTTCTACAGAACAGTGAAGTTTTGTTATGCCTTAAGCCTTCAATTACAGAATGAGTCAGAGTGCTCTTGTGATGTACTGTGCATCTTAAGCATTTTTACACTTAAGAGGGATGGCAGAGCCCATCCCTCTTGAGGTCTGACAATAGACTTTTTTCTCTCTCTCTCTATATATATATATATATATTATATATATATATATATTATATATATATATATATATATTACATCATCATATATATATATATATATATTACATCATATATATATATATTACATCATCATGATTACATATATATATATATAGAGAGAGAGAGAGAGATGAAAGGCAAAATTGACTTCAGCAAAATTAAATTCAGAGTGCAGAGAGCCCAGATGGAACATTTCAAAACAATCCAACAAATTCTGGGGCAAAGTCTGTGTTACACTGATAAAGTTACATTTAGATTGAAACATGTCAGGAGTTATCTCCCATCATTGCTGAATTGATTAAAATAATATAATACACTGATTAGTTATTGTTTTTCTCTCACAACATGTAGTTATTTGTAAAGTTATTTGACTTGGCTTTAAAAAGGGTGCATTTATTTTTTATTTATGGAAGATGATTTATAATGAAATGAAAAGGATTGTCAGCAAAACAACTAAAATATGAAAACAAAAAAATGATATCTTTTAACTTTTACTTGTTTCAGTCATTGGACTGTGGCCATGCTGGGGTACTTCCTTGACGAGTTTAGTAGAACAAATCCCCCCCCCCCAGTACTTATTCTATCAGTCTCTTCTGCTGAAATGCTAAATTATGAGGATGTAAACAAACCGACACCAGCTGTCAAGCAGTGGGGTGTACATACACAAACATAGACACACACACACATATATATAAACAATGGGTTTCCACAGTTTCCATCTACCAAATTCATTTAGTTACCAGAAGCAGTAACTGAATTTCTCCTAAATTATATCTTACTCTCTTAAAAAAATGAATACATACCCAGATAGGGTACAGTTCAATAAAAGACAGGATGGCTAGGGGCTAAACAACAACAAAAACTCTTTTTTGTTCCAATTATTGTCCCCTCACTATTGCTCTTTTACAACAACTAAAATATCCACAGCTCCTCTTCTAATTTAAATCCCCGATGAAGTCATCTGGCCCTGTGGTTAGGATGTTGGACATATGATCATTAGGTCATGAGCTTGATTCCTGGATCAAGTGGTGCATTATGTCCTTGAGCAAGGCACTTCATTTTATGTTGTGCCAAGTACCAGTGATGCCTGGGGGTTAATCTCACTTTCACTTTGTCTATCTGTATATTTCTCTATCTCTTTCTCTCCACACACACACACATATAAATGAATGATTGGGGAACAAATGTCACATAATGAACTTCATTAGCTTACAGCTGTTTCTGCTATAAGAAACAGTGCACTCAGAGCCAAGTGGTTAGGGTGTTGGATCGTTAGGTCATGAGTTTGATTCCTGGATCAAGTGGTGCATTATGTCCTTGAGCAAGGCACTTCATTTTATGTTTTGCCAAGTACCAGTGATGCCTGGGGGTTAATCTCACTTTCACTTTGTCTATCTGTATATTTCTCTATCCATCTCTGTCTCTTTCTCTCCACACACATACACATATAAATGAATGATTGGGGAACAAATGTCACATAATGAACTTCATTAGCTTGCAGCTGTTTCTGCTATAAGAAACAGTGCACTCAGAGCCAAGTGGTTAGGGTGTTGGATCGTTAGGTCCTGAGTTTAATTCCTGGGTTAAGTGGTGCATTATATCTTTTTAGCAAGGCACTTTGTTTTATGTCGTTCCAGGCTATTCAATTGAAAATGAACCCCAGTGGTGCCTGGAGGTTAATCCTGTGATGGCTTCGTGCCTTATTCAAGGGTGGAGAGTTGTGTGCTCTGTCTAAATGCCTTTAAATTTGTATAAGCTCTGGTCTCATGAATCAAGTAGGTTTGAAGCAGACATCTTTTTAAAATTTTAATTAAATCCCTAAATTCATTTACCCCTCTTCCTTTTCTCTTAATATTCTCACTTGATCAGGACTAAACTGGGGCTAAACAATGGCAACTGTGTCATGTAAATATTGTTTCTATTTAGGTTTCAAACATAAAGCATCAATGTTATTTCTATGTTTTTGCCATAATATAAATAATATCTAACCAACTCCAGGAAAAAGAAAATCATTACAGTTTTTCTTTTTAAATCTCTCTTGCACCAAAAGACTTATGATGGCAATATTGTTGTTTTAGTTGTTGTTTAAACCCAAGGTCAGTTCTGATCCAGATCTATAATCAAAGTCATTGAGTCTTGTCTTGTGAGTTACTTGGTGACCTCACTGGTGCCAGTACTACATAAAGGGCACTCAGTACACTTTGTAAATCAGTTGGCATTAGGAAGGGCATCAAAGTGTAGAAACCATTCCAAAGCAGACATTGAAACTTGGTGCAACCCTCTGGTTCTCAGCTCCTGTCAAACAGTCCTGTATCAGCATAGAAAAAAGATGTTAAATGGTGATGATGATGATTTCAGGTGTGACCATCTCGTATTCTTATACAAAGTACATTCCAAAAGTTTTGAAACTTTATTATGCAAGGCAGTTACAACTGTCTCGAGATTATTGTAATTTTATACCATACAACTAATAAGGTGACTAGCCAATTTTTTCCTTCCAGATTGAAGGAGATGGCTGTAACAGCACTTTGAACACACCTTACTAAACACTGCTTATTAGTTTGTAGAAATGCAGTCAGGATGTGAAGATAAGTTCGAAGCTCACTATGGAATATAGTTTTTTGTCAAACTGGGCAAAAATGCCACAGAAATTTATGAAATGCTCCAGTCTATTTATGGATAAACTGGTATCAGCCAAGCACCTGTTTTTCACTGGCACAAGTGGTTCAAGGATAGAAGAGAGGAGGTGAGAGACAATGGAGAGGTGTAGAAGGGAAAGGGACACCAAGACAGAGCTAATTGAGAAAATTTGCAATTTTCTGAATGAACACAGTCATATATTTATAAAGACAATAAATATACAGGCGCAGGAGTGGCTGTGTGGTAAGTAGCTTGTTTACCAGCCACATGGTTCTGGGTTCAGTCCCACTGCGTGGCACCTTGGGCAAGTGCCTTCTACTATAGCTTCGGGACGACCAAAGCCTTGAGAGTGGATTTGGTAGATGGAAACTGAAAAGAAGCCCGTCGTATATATGTATGTATATATGCATGTGTGTGTTTGTGTGTCTGTGTTTGTCCCCCTAGCATTGCTTGACAACCGATGCTGGTGTGTTTACGTCCCCCGTTACTTAGCGGTTCGGCAAAAGAGACCGATAGAATAAGTACTGGGCTTACAAAAGAATAAGTCCCGGAGTCGAGCTGCTCGATTAAAGGCAGTGCTCCAGCATGGCTGCAGTCAAATGACTGAAATAAGTAAGAGTAAAAGAGTATACAGTTTGGAGTTGGTGTGGAAACTGTACACAGAATTATTCACAAAGTTCTGAACATGTGCAAAATTTGTTGTCAGGGTGCTTAGTGATGAACAGAAGGAAAGATGCACTGGTGACAGCAAGGAGATGGTTGATCGCATCACCTCCAATCCAAGAGTACTCAAGTCTTTGCTGACCTGTAACACAAGTTGCATTTACTGTTATGATCCAGAGACTAAGAGACAGAATGCATAATGGAAACATCTTGGCTCTCCCAAGCCCAAGAAAACCAGGCAAAACAAGTCTGCTGGAAAGCTTATGATGATGATCAACAGCAAAGACATTATTTGCATCCACTGGGTTTCCTCTAGCCAGATGGTCAACAAAATATACTTTGTGAGGGTTTTGAAGGGATTCAGGAAGAGATTTCATCATAAAAACCTAAGGTCTTTCACTTGGGTCAATGGCATCTACACCAGGACAATGCACCAGGCCACAATTCTATCTTAGTAACCAACTACTTGGCACACATGGGAATCAAAACTGCCCCATCACTCTCCCTACAGTTGAAACCTTGTTCTCTGTGACTTTTGGTTATTTTCAAGCTGAAGGTGAACCTCAGGGGCAGTTGTTTTGAAGTCATTGAGAAGGTGAAGGAAGCTGTGATAAGGATCCTAGATACTTTTATTTTGGAGGACTTTCATGGGTCCTTGAAGAGTGGCTGGAGAACTATAGCAAATGCACTGAAGTCAGAGGATCCTACTTTGAAGATTTGAGCTTTGTACTTCCTTGAAATTAATAAATGTCTTGCCTGAAAAAGTCTCAAAACATCTGGAATGCACCTTGTAGATCTCTTTTGGATGTGGTCACAGACATTTTTCCTAGTAGAATAAGTTGTTTCACCATTTTCAAGGGAGATGCAATGATGTGGGTGTTGAATGAGTGAAAATAAAAGTAGTGATTTAATTTTAGAATTTCATATTAATTAGGTGAATTATATATTTAGTCTCTAGTGATTTTAAGTCCCAACTCAACTAAAAATAATTCTGGTTTTCTTAAAACAGATCAAGAAATACACCAATTAAAATTATTATTTTTAGACATGGGTCCAAGGATTGTTGGTTCAAGTCATGTCAGGGTGAATTATACAAAATATACAAAGGTGCATCAACTTTTTTTTATCTTTAACCCTTTAGTATTTAAACCGGCTATATCCGGCCAAAATATTTAATGTTTTATGCTCAAACTGACCAGATCCAGGCTCTCACACCTACCCTACAATGTTATTCTACATTAAGTAATTACACCATCAAGATCTTGAAGATATGAGAAAATGCATGATTAATTCAAATCAATGTGAATCAATAAGCATTATGTTTGATAGAATAATCTGAACACTAAAGGGTTAAATTTCAAAGAAAGGCAGGGTGGAGAAGAGGGAGGGACAAAAGCATCTCAAATTGGAGATCTGGCCTGAATGTTTGCAATAGAGTGAATTCCAATAAATGTATCGAAGGTACCTATAACACTGTGTAACAGAATTTTTGTCTTTAGGTAGCAACTGTTATTTCCTGTTTGTTATTTCCCTTAGAAAATATGGAAAATGGCTAATATTCCTTTCAAACTTTGATTTTGTTACATTTATTCAAACCCCAAAGAATTCCTCTCACCACATGGCTAAGAAGCTCCCCCATTACTGCTGCTCATGATCAAAGATGCACATATTGTCAGCCACCAAGTGGTTATGGTCAAGCAAATGGCGAGCAAATCTGTGATATTGAGCAGAACTATAACGATATTTCTGCTTCAGCAACTCAGTGCTGAATCTGTCTGAAATGTAATGGAAAATAGGTTATTTTCAAAACACTGATGTTTAGGTCACAAAAGCAAAGTTTGAAGAAAATAATAGTCATTTCCTTTGATTCCTAGATAAAAACAAATAGGAAATCACACCGACTTCGGGTTCAGTCCCATTGCGTGGCATCTTGGGCAAGTGTCTTCTGCTATAGCCCCGGGCCGACCAATGCCTTGTGAGTGGATTTGGTAGACGGAAACTGAAAGAAGCCTGTCGTATATGTATATATATATGTATGTGTGTGTGTGTTTGTGTGTCTGTGTTTGCCCCCCTAGCATTGCTTGACAACCGATGCTGGTATGTTTACGTCCCCGTCACTTAGCGGTTTGGCAAAAGAGACTGATAGAATAAGTACTGGGCTTACAAAGAATAAGTCCCGGGATCGATTTGCTCGACTAAAGGCGGTGCTCCAGCATGGCCGCAGTCAAATGACTGAAACAAGTAAAAGAGTAAAGAGACTGAAAAAGAAAAATTTTGTTATACAGTGTAATAGTTGGTCCATGCTTTGCCATCAGTCAATTTTTTTTTATATCTTTTATTTTTTACTTGTTTCAGTCATTGAACTGCAGCTATGCTGGGGCACTGTCTTGAAGGTTTTAGTCAAACAAATTGACCCCCAGTACTTATATTTTTAAGTCTTTTCTGCCAAACTGCTAAGTTACAAGAATGTAAAGAAAACAAAACTGGTTGTCAAGAAGTGAAGGGAGATAAACACATATGCACGCATGTATGCACACACACATATGTAAGCATGCATGCATACACATATATTCATACTAAAAACACCTAACATACACTGTAAAGTGGTTGATATTAGGAAGGGCATCCAGCTGTAAAAACCAAGCCAAATCATCAGATGAACCTGTAGAATGATTTAATCCAAATGATTTGTTGTGAAAAGTTTAAGTGATTGCTTATGGAAGATGAGTGGAGGCGCATGGCTTAGTGGTTAGGGTGTCAGCATCATGATCGTAAGATTGTGGTTTCGATTCCTGGACCAGGCGACGCGTTGTGTTCTTGAGCAAAACACTTCATTTCACGTTGCTCCAGTTCACTCAGCTGACAAAAATGAGTAACGCTGCAATGGACTGGCATCCCGTCCAGCTGGGGAACACATATGCCATAGAAACCGGGAAACTGGGCCCATGAGCCCGACTTGGCTTTAAAAAGGGTGCATTTATTTTTTATTTATGGAAGATGATTTATAATGAAATGAAAAGGATTGTCAGCAAAACAACTAAAATATTCAGTTTGTAGGATAATAATGACTAAAACAAGTAAATGATATCTTTTAACTTTTACTTGTTTCAGTCATGCTGGGGTACTTCCTTGACGAGTTTAGTAGAACAAATCCCACCCCCCAGTACTTATTCTATCAGTCTCTTCTGCTGAAATGCTAAATTATGAGGATGTAAACAAACCAACACCAGCTGTCAAACAGTGGGGTGTACATACACAAACATAGACACACACACACATATATATAAACAATGGGCTTCCACATAGTTTCCATCTACCAAATTCATTTGTAGGGCATTGGTTGACCTAGAGTAGAAGACACTTGTTTGTTTCCAGGAATATCAGAATTGACAGTGACTCCAGCAACAACATCAGACCCAGAGTTAACAAAACAAACATTGGTGGTGGTAGCATGACCAATATACAGCCATGAAAATATATCGGTTCAATTGCACCATCATTTAAGCAACATCTGAACAACCATAAATATCAGAAAGATGCAACATCATGTCCCTGGCCAGCCATATTTGGCATTTAAAAGGGGAAGAAACTCCATACATAATTAAATGGAAGCTCCTTGAACAACCAGGAACTTGTATAAATGGTAGCAAATGATGTAAGCTTTACTTGGCTGTGAGGGCAAGAATCCTAAAATACTCGCTCGACCTGGAGACCTTTTTGAACTTCAGAAAAGAGGTATTCAGTCAATGTCCATATCTAAAATGTTTCCTACTTCAGACTTGGAATTCCCCATTCGTTGAATAGTCCTGCCACAGCTCCTTCGAATGTCACCATGACTGGAGCCAATGTAACAGGAAAAACCCTGTCTCGCTGAATGGACAATTATTATTTGCTTAGAAAATAAACTAACCATTACGTATTTCTTCCTCCAGTTCTAGAGAAGTTATGTGCCTTCAGTCTTTTGTGTCTGATGGGTCGTCTATACTGCAAAACACTTTATAGGTGTGAAACCAATTGTCAGTCTATGACTGGCCATAACTTTTAACTTCCTAAAGTATATATATATATATATGTACAAGATGTGTTTCTTTGAGTTTCTGACTGTCATATCTATTCACAAAGCTTTGGTTGGAACGGGGCTAGAATAGAAGACACGGTACTTGCCCAAAATGCCATACAGTTAGAATGAATCCAAAACCATGCAGTTGGAGAGCAAACTTTTTACAACACAACCATTCCTGCACCAGTATATGTGCGCACGCGTGTGCTTTCATTCATTCTTATACGAGTTTTCCACCTCCTAGATAGTTTGTCAGCCAAAAAGTAAAGAGTTATTATCTACCCATAAAATGAGTTACTTAACTTAGATACCAACCTAGTATTTACTTCCAAACTGAACACCAACACCAGGCTCTCAGATCGACTAAGGTGTTTTTCAGATATCACCATCGCTTGCACGCTGTTGCTAGATGGTCGTTGACCTTAAGGCATGTATTGTTATCCTGTTATGCTTCTAGCAACCTCATTACTAGGTAGGCCTAGTGTTGAGGGGTGGTTTAGTTGCTAATGACTTGACATGTAACACATTGTACTGCGTTACATGTTACCAGTCGCACTCACGTGTAGCTTGACATATCAGTCATACAAATATCAACAAAAGAGTCAGCAAAAATTAATAATATAAACATATACATATATACACACAAATGCCTACGTACGTAGATACATTCAAATAATAAAACTAGAACATACATACGTTCGTACATACCATACACAGTTTTCGAAATAGTGTTTATAAATTCTTTCTCCACTTAGCACATGGCCTGAAATTTTAGTGGGAAGAAAATCGTCAATTACATCGACTCTAGTATTCAACTGGTACTTATTTTATCGACCCTGAAAGTATGAAAGGGAAAGTCGATCTCGGTGGTATTTGAACCCAGGACGTAAAAGAACCAGAAGAAATGCCGCTAAGTGTTTTGTCCAGCGTGCTAACGATTCTGTCAGTTTGCCGCCTTTTTCGATGACTTACGAACAAAAACGATAGCAAATCTTATTAGAAAGAAAACTAAATCTACACTCTATTTGAAGTATAAAGTTGTGAACTGGCAGGTAGTTTTCGCTCGAGTCCAGCCAGTCTGAAGTAATCCCGGACAAAATACAAACCGTTACAATGAAATAAGTATCACACGTGCGTGTTTACTATAATTCTAAGTGTTTTCGTAATATTCCAATCGTTTAACATTTCCTTTATGGCACAGAGGAGCGGTAAAGGTAAAAAAATTTTTACCGCGGTAAGTGAACTATTTTACTATATAAAAAAAAAAGTTGGGGAAATTAGTAAGGCCTCCATGTGCTTTTTTGTTCTTGATACTGCACGAAAACAAATGAATCAACTGATTAACTAAAACTCTTCTAAGAAGGTTTTACTTTATAAAAAATATTAACCATTGTCTGATACCGATATAAGTCGAGCAATAACAGTCTACTGAATGCACCGATGAGATAAATATTCCAATGAAATGAAGTCGCAGTTCGGTTTCGATTCTCAGCTGGTGTCATTTCACTTAAGCCACATGGAAACCACAACATTTTTGTCTGTATCATAACTAAAATAAAAATATATATCGTCACAATACAAAAGAAAAAACATGAGAAACAAGACGTTCGGGTGGTTGATCCTACTTTCCGTGTTTTTTTTTTTTTTTACTAAGGAAAGAATAAGCGGGAGAGATTCTAAGAAAGTATAGTTACCTAGAATATAGAGTTGATGTTGATCGAAAATACAGACTTCAAACAGAGAATTCAGGGAGGTAACTCTCAAGCAAACATTATTATCACCAAAGCGGCCTGCTAGAAATAGCAGTTAAATACCTTTCAAATTTGCCTTACAACCTTGAATGTGGAGGCGCAATGGCCCAGTGGTTAGGGCAGCGGACTCGCGGTTGTAGGATCGCGGTTTCGATTCCCAGACCGGGCGTTGTGAATGTTTATTGAGCGAAAACACCTAAAGCTCCACGAGGCTCCGGCAGGGGATGGTGGTGATCCCTGCTGTACTCTTTCACCACAACTTTCTCTCACTCTTACTTCCTGTTTCTGTTGTACCTGTATTTCAAAGGGCCGGCCTTGTCACTCTCTGTGTCACGCTGAATATCCCCGAGAACTACGTTAAAGGTACACGTGTCTGTGGAGTGCTCAGCCACTTACACGTTAATTTCACGAGCAGGCTGTTCCGTTGATTCGGATCAACCGGAACCCTCGTCGTCGTAACCGACGGAGTGCTTCCATTTTCCATCCACAACCTTGAATACTTGCTTCAAATTTTGGCACCAGGCCGGCAGTTTCAGGGGAAGGGGTCTAGTCAATTAGATTTACTCCAGTACTTGATTGTTATTTCAGTGTATAGACTTCGGCGGAATTTGAACTCAGAACGTAATGAGCCGGAAGAAATGTCGCTAAACATTTTGTCCGATGCTGTAATTATTATGTCAGTTCGCAGCCTTACTGCCTTGAACAATGAAAGGACACGCTACATAATGTAGTCGTACATACTTCTAAGAAAAAGAATGGTCATAGCTGGAAAACCTTTCACCATAAGTCTTACTACTACTACTACTACATTGCATGTTAGTGACAGCATAAAGAGTCCGTCGATTGGAACCTCAACATGCGCTAGAAATAGTAGCGAAGTGGGAGACCCTTAAGTGGGTCTTCAATCTGCTAGAAATAGCCGTGAATTCTTTTTGGAAAGAACACCCTACCGTATTAAAAAAAAAGACATTGAATTAAGTTGGCCCTGGATACACTTTTGCAGTAGAAAAGATGTAATCGTTACGGTAAAAAAAAATACCTTTGATTAAAGGACAGATCGATCAGGATTGATCTGGGGTTCAAACAAAAACAACGACGACGTTTTATGAGTGAGAATCTATGTGGTTTGTCGTCCAACAGGAAACAGCAGTTATATCTCCTCGACGACCGCTCGGTTCAAAGTCTCTCTTGACCAGAAATGGCCTGAACTCTTTGTATGAACACCACTGTACATAACTCCACGTCCCCCTACATGGCCTTGCTTTTTGCTTTTTGAGCCAAAAAATTATCTTAACTTAACTTAGACCACAACCTTCCGATTTTAAAATAAATAAGCAGAATATAATGCTTAATGTAGTTCTAGGTATACTATGCCTAAAAAAGACAGGGTAGTTATGAGAAGAGCAGGGTCTTCTTAGCAGCGTTACAGGCCCTCAGGCAAAACAATGCATTAAGCCCTAAACTATATATTATTTGACAGCAAGCCAAAGCATACATTAGGCCCCTAGACTCGTCAGCTCCCCTCGTGACTCCCCAGTGAGCCCGTACTTTGATCCGCCGCTGTGAATTTGAAAGGAAATTTAAGTTTGCAAACGTGAAAATGATACGCTACACTTCTAGGTATACTATGCCTAAAAAAGACAGGGTAGTTATGAGAAGAGCAGGGTCTTCTTAGCAGCGTTATAGGCCCTCAGGCAAATCAATGCATTAAGCCCTATACTATATATCATTTGACAGCAAGCCAAAGCATACATTAGGCCCCTAGACTCGTCAGCTCCCCTCGTGACTCCCCAGTGAGCCCGTACTTTGAGCCGCCGCTGTAAAATTGAAAGGAAATTTAAGTTTGCAAACGTGAAAATGGTACGCTACACTTCTAGACTACTGGAGAGGAAACCTTGGAAGAAATGAATGTCTGGACTGTTCCGTGTAGGGTCTGAATGGGTGAGTAGGGAGGGCGATCTACATAAGATCAGAGGCCATACTTGTAGTGTAGAATTAAATTCGAAACGAGTATCAAATCAAGTGAAAAGTCTATGTAATAATTAATCTTAACATAGTGGGTGGGGTGCATCTTAACGGATGAACACGAATTCACAAAAAGCTGTTGTATCTATCAAAACACACGACGTCTGGAGAAAGCAAAACTCGACATCAATGCGGAAGGAGATATGTAATGTGTTGAGTTACTTCCCTTCCATTGTGAAATTGTTTTGAACCCAGTATTCACACACACACACACACAAATATATATACACACACTAACGAGAGCCAACAACAGGAGTTTTCTGTTTTCCAGTTTCAGCTCTTGAGCTGTGGCCATGCTGGGGCACCGCGGGTATTTTATTAATTTTTTTCAACATGGACTAATTCCAACAGAATTCCAACAGGAAGATGGATGAAGTTCTCCCACAGTGGAGAGAGCTGGGTTTGTCAGGTCCTATTACAGTGGAGAATATGAGACAATCTGCGTTCAGGTTCCACTTACAACCCTCTCCTTAATCAATCTGATCAATTTTCAAGGTGTCGCCTACTTTCAACGGGTGCAAAATTCTCGGGGGACTGGATCGATGCCCTGTCTGTAGCCAACATTGGAAGTCTACACAGTCTAGATGAAATCTGCATCTCCACTGCACTCAGAGTGGGAGCTGGTGTTTGTAGGAGACTGAGATGCTGCTGTTGTAGGCCCCTCGACCCCACAGGTCTTCACGATCTGTCTTACCGCCTAAATGCTGGTCACTTCGCTCGCTACACCGAACTAAACCTAATCGTTAAGCGGGCTCTGGTTCGGATCAATATCCTCTCAGTTCTGAAGCCGTCGGGGTTATCCAGAAGTGATGGAAAGAGACCAGATGGTCTTACCCTTTGTCCTTCGGTTAGAGGTGGGTGCCTCATTTGGGACGTCACAGTCAGCGACTCCTTTGCTCCTTCCCACATGCTGGATGTGATGGGGTGGTGTACTGCTTCAGTTGTCGAATGGAAGAAAACCCTGAAGTATCAGAGCCTGACAGTCTCTTCCAGCATGTGGCATTTGAGTCGTTCGGAGGCACTGGTCCACTAACCGCGAAGTTCTTGTCAACGCTGGCAGCTCGTCTCACCGAGATGTCAGGTGATGCCCGTGAGGGTGCTTGGCTTTTCTAACGCCTTAGCCTTGCCATCACCTATAGTAATGTTGCGAGCGTGCTGACTTCCTTCAGTAGGTTCCGTTGAACTTTGTGATGTGCGACCAGTTGCTGTGATAAAAAAATTTACCACTAATGGTTAAAATACAGTTTTAAAAGAAAGATTTAGAAGAATTTTCTGCGGTGATTTTCTTTCTCGTAAATAAATGTTTATGTTAATTTAAGAATTAGCCAGCAAAATCTTATAAAATGACGATGTTCTAAGAGATGAACATGTTTATATGTTATATTTGAAAATAAAACCTTTCAATTTTCTACTAAAGCATCAGGAAAGAAAAATGCTTTGCGAATTTAATCATATCCTATTCATTATGGGTTCAAATCCCACCAAGGTTAACATTATTTTTTATTCTTTTGCAGGAAGTGGGCGATAGATAAAATACCAATGATAAATTAAATTTTAGTGTAGGTGTGGGTTGTTGCAGTACAAAATGATGATGCAATACTTGAAAAAAAGGTTGAGAGAAAATAACAAGACATCAGAAATTATTAATTTTTCTCCACTTATCCTCCTTCGTTGGGCATCAGTATTTTACTAGGGCTCTGTTCAAATTATTTTACGAGTGTATTCATGTCCGTATGAACCTGTCGTGGACAACTTGCGACCCGTAGGGCTTTCTAAATAACACACCTAGCGAAGAAATTACCTGGAAATTTTTAGTAGAGCGATCCATCTGATGTTGCATTTCTCATGCAACCTGCTTCTCGACAAAAGGTTACTCATACCGGCCCTTCGTTTCAAATATCGCAGGGACCAAGTTTGCCTTCACTTCACTTTACTCCTTTCGGTTCTACAAAATAAGAAATAGTCATATACTATTGATTGTATTCGAAAGAGATGTCTTGCTATATTTGTAACGGCTCTTTGCATTCTGAGTTCAAGTCTGAAAGAGGTCAATTTTGCCTTTCATCTTTCTATGTCGATCAATCAATTAAATCCAGTAAAATATTGAAGGTCGATGGTATCAATAACTTGAGGCCTCATAAACAATTATTATCGACATATTGTCGTCGTTTTTTGTTAAACCCATTATTTATTTATTTAATATAGTTTGGGACATACATATGACTTCTTGGATGCATCTATTTGTCAAACGAAAACCGATCGTGTCGAAACAAACCACGACATCGGTGCATAAAAATAAACAATGAAAAGTATTTTTAAAAATACACGCAGGAGTGGCTGTGTGGTAAGTAGCTTGTTTACCAACCACATGGTTCCGGGTTCAGTCCCACTGCGTGGCACCTTGGGCAAGTGTCTTCTACTATAGCCTCGGGCCGACCAAAGCCTTGTGAGTGGATTTGGTAGACAGAAACTGAAAGAAGCCTGTCGTATATATGTATATATATATATATATATACATGTATGTATGTATGTGTGTATTTGTGTGTCTGTGTTTGTCCCCCTAGCATTGCTTGACAACCGATGCTGGTGTGTTTACGTCCCCGTCACTTAGCGGTTTGGCAAAACAGACCGATAGAATAAGTACTGGGCTTACAAAGAATAAGTCCCGGGGTCAAGTTGCTCGACTAAAGGCGGTGCTCCAGCATAGCCGCAGTCAAATGACTGAAACAAGTAAAAGAAAGAGTAAAAGAGTATGACCTTGACCTTCATATGCTAATTAAAACCTTGATCTTTGCAGCGCAGACAGACGAGAATAATTAAGCTTCGTATTTTTAGCTCAAGCAAATACAACAAAATTACTAAGTTACTTATATGACATATATAATAACAAAAGTACGATTCAGCCTTTTATTTACGATAATTCGACGCAAGTTATTCCTTTCTTAAAATTACGAAACAGATGAGTAATTTTTCGACTCTAAAAAAATTCTTTATAAATGAAAACAATAACATAGAATAACGTTATAATTTTTTACTATTGTTAACATTCCGACCGGAACAATAAAAAGCAAAATGCAATGTTCATTATTCATAAAGAAACCGAACGATAGTATAAATGTATAAATGTATTGCTTGTATTGCCTTTTCATTTACTAATTAAGTCTAATTGTACAAAAATAAAAAAAAAATATTTAAATATCAAAGGAAGTAATTTTAGAGACCTTAGTTATAAATATATTAATTTGAGCACTGCTGACTCGTTGACGAGGTGGCCGAGTGGTTAAGGCGATGGACTGCTAATCCATTGGGGTCTCCCCGCGTGAGTTCGAATCTCATCCTCGTCGATCATCACTTTTTTTTATTGTTCTTATTGAACATATTTGTTTATCAGACTGCTGCTGCTGCAGCGGCGGCGATTGTTGTAAAAAAATAATCGCTAAATAAATATGGAAAAATGTAAAACAGAAATTCACCTCAAATAAGCAGTTTTAAATTATCAAATAGAAATTATGCACCTGTCATTAGTGTGCCAAATAAAATGCTTTGTAGTATTTCTTGTGGCTCTTTATGTCGTGAGTTCAAATCCTGCTAAGGTTGACTTTGTTTTTCATTCTTTTGTGGTCAGTAGAATAAGTACCATTTGAGCATCTAAACTTCAAGCCTTGTGCCTGTAGTAGAACTGGTTATTATAATTATTATATTCCCATCTGTCTGTTTGCGGTTGATTTCCAACCGTAGCTGCAGCAACAAAGTCAACTGCCACACTTCTTAGTCGAACATCACTGGCTCAAGGTCCTGGATACATTCCAGGCCAGTGTCTGCAATTGAGCTGTCAATGTTCTTCTCTTCTTCATGAAGTGGGTTCCACAAGACAAATTTGGACAAATTTCATAGACCATCAAATAATTTCTCAAAATGAAAATATTGTCAAATTAATACTTTCATTATAGATTCAAGTTTTCTTACTAAATTTTAAAATGACAACAGTTAAAGGAAAATAATGAAAATAATTCTCTTTGAATTTATTGAGTTGGCTCAAAATTGTTGGCTACTTTCAGTCATTAAACTTAACCCTTCTGATACAAACCTGCATGGGATCACCTTTGGTTTTTATGATATAAATTTTGTTCTAAAGTGATCTCCTTTAAAATTCCATGTTAAAGTGATCTCCTTTAAAATCCCATGTTAATTCATGTTTAAAGTAATTTCCTTTAAAATTCCATGTTAATTCATGTTCCAAACACCAGTTTTATAATGACAAAATTATTCTACAAGTTCTACAGAAATACACTAACAAAAGAGTTAATCCATTTTTACTCCAACACCTAGCACCTTGAATACCTTTGGAGTCCACTCTGTAGTAAGCATTTAGGTCAGGATTCCACTTAGATAACATTTCCTTCTTTTCATCCCACTTGTTTTGGAGACTCACTAATGGGTCACAGACACAGCCTAACTAAAGGGCAGAGAAAAAAAAACAATTGTTTCTTGTATGTTTTCTCTAAATTTTGAACTTTTTAAAAGTGTTCTTTTCTGTTTTAAAATTTCCTCAGTATTAGTAATATTGTTTCCAGTGAAACAGGATATCTTATAACATCATCTTATGTTTTTGGATCAAACTGCATAAGTTTTCCATGACAAGTCTTCAGAGGATGTCTGTTCAGACACAATATTTTTTCTAGTTTGTAACCTCATCCTTCAGTAAACATTACTTTTTATTAAAATTTACAGAATTAGTGAGTGCTAGTGCTGAGAATGTTGAACTTCACAAATAATACAATGCAAAATGGAGACATGAAGACTATATCTGAAATTATTGGGCCAAGAATTCAGGAGAAATTAAGAGTCTAGGTAAGTTCTTATTATTATTTGGATATACATTTACTCTACCTTCTATTAGTTATGACACCTTTTCTCTCACATATCTGCTGGGTCTATAAAATGGGATAAGTATTTCAACCAGTACATTGGTCTGGGATCAATGACTCTGATGGGCCTCTCTTTAAAACAATGACATAAAAAAAGGAACACCTCTCATCCATTTTGAATTTCTAGAGAGCCTTGTCCTGCATTGCTATTTTTCTCACACAGAAATCCCTGCAATTTTTCTACTCAAGTCATTGGTCCATACTTCTGATAGCTAACTTCTTTCTGAGGTTATTTACAATTGGTATTCAGAGAGTGCAAGCATGGCTGTGTAGTTAAGAAACTTTCTTCATTACTTTGTGGTGTTGGGTTTAATCTAATAATAATAATGAAATTATTGTATACAGTGCTCATGTGCACCACAACTTGTCAGAAAGTGTGTATAAAGTATATGCAGTAATGTACAAATGTCTGGAAAGTGAACAATGTATGAGTCAGACACATGCTTGTGTATGTATGGAGGGGAGAAAATCAGGTGTAGTGTTGGCGAATCTCAGAAAGCATGGAAGTTTTGAAGGATGCAGTGCTCCGACAACTAGCAACTGATGCCAGCAGTTTGTTCCATGCTTCAGCAACTCTCAGCGTGAAAAAATGTTTCCTAAAGTCATGGGAGCTGTGCTGTTTTCTGACTTTATAAATATGTCCACGGGTGGAGTTTGAAAAGGTGCTCAGAGTTATTGTTTGTAAGATGGTTAATAATTTTATGGGTGTCTGCCAAGTCAGCTGCCAGACGTTGGAGTTTCAATGTGTCCATGCCCAGGGAAGTAAGGCGTTCAGAATATGGCAAATACCTGATGGAGGGTATTCTTTTGGTTGCACGTCGCTGAACGGCTTCCAGACGTTTAATATCCTGGGCAAGATAGGGGTTCCAGACCGATGATGCAAATTCCAGGTGAGGTCTTACCATAGCTATATAAAGCTGCAGATAGATAGCCAGAGAGCAGCTCACAAAGGACTTGGTGAGTGAATGCCAAGACACCCTCAGCCTTCTTGGCAATTTTAGCGATGTGTTTTGTCCAACGCAAATCGCTGTGTGGCACATTAGATGTCTTCTATCATGCCTTTGGATCAACCAAAACATTCAAAGTGAAATTTGGTAGTCAGAAAATGATTGGAAGTTGTCCTTGTTCTTGGGTAGTAGACTTAATCTGTTAATTGATTTTTAACTCCAAGCCACCATGAGTGCCATTGGCAGAAACCATTCTATTTCAAGATTTCAGCTTCTTCTCTGGTCTGAGGTTAACATTCTCCCATCAATCTTGGAGGCAACAAAATGTCACGAATATTGTTCTTCCACTTCTGAAAAAAACCATTAAAAACCCAGCCATCTGTCACTCACATGGCATTTCTGCCCAGCATTTACCTGTTTTAAGTTTCCTTTGGTTATGGTTCTCATACGTTATGAAGTATCCTATGAAGTTCATAGACACTTCAGGGCTGTCTTCTGATTATCAAACAATGTCAGTGGTTCTCAACCAATTTTCGCTTATGGACCTCTTTGATTCCTATTTTACTCTACTGGACTTCCATATCCATTTCATGTATATAAAAAATATCCTACTGTATTTTTATAGCTAAATATTAGGAAATGTATTAAAAAAATTAAAATATTTTGTGTATTGAAGAAGGGAAAAAGGTAAAATAAGAATGCTTCTGACAATGCATAAAACTCAACAAAACCTTTATATTTCAGGTGCAAAGGCCCATCCTCAAAAGAAAAAGTCTGTTTTCCTTCTGAGGATCAGTCTCTGCACCTGAAATATAAAGGTTTTGTTAAACTTTCCACATTGTCAGAACCTTTCCTATTTTCCTTTCTTCAATATTACACTGCTTCAAGCAAGCTACAATGCTCTTATTTTGTGTGTTGTAAAAGTACAAGCAATTTATCTCACATAAATTTTTACTACGGAATCTTATATGGGACCCCCAAAGGCCATGTGGACCCTGGTTGAAACCCACTGTTCCACAGGATTATTTAGCTCAGAACAATGGATTGGCCGAATCATAAGAGCATGCCTTGAGCTATCTGTTTCATCTCTTTATGTTCTGAGTTCAAATCCCACTAAGGGCACCTTTGTCTTTCATGTCCCTAGGATTAATAAAATAAAGTACCAATCAAGTACTAGATTTGATTGCATCAATTGAATCCTTCACCTCAAGACTGCTGACTTTTGCCTAAATCAGAAACTATTAAAAAGGTGGTGGATTAGTATCTGTTCTGACTCTTTATAATCTGAGTTCAAAACATGCCAAGGTCAACTTTACCTTTCATCCCTCTGGGGGTAATAAAAAAATAATGTACCAGTCAATAATTGGGGCAGATCGTGGTAATCATCTTATCTCCTCCCCATAAAAGCTGCTGGCTTTGTGCCTAAATCAGAGATCATGAATTAGTTCATACTTAGGTGAAGAAAGATTTTTTTTTTGTCACCAGCCTAGACTATCTTTTAATGTCTATGTAGATTCTACAACTATATTGTGTTCTTGATTGCTTTTCTTGTCCTGGTACCACGACTGCCACCACCACTACAACAACTAAGCCATATAATCAACCTTCATTATCAGTAGACGTAAAGCAGTGTGCTGGCAGAATCATTGGATAAAATGCTTAGTGGCATTCCTTCCAGTTTTATGTTCTAAGTTCAAATTCTGCCAAGGTTGACTTTGCCTTTTACACTCTTGGTGTGGTGTTGGTGAGAGGATGACAGATAGGGGAGGGCGGAAGTAGGGCTTGCAGGGCGCATGCGCGGCAGGAAGCGGAAGCGGTAGCGAGGACGCACGTGTGGGATCAACGAGTTGCTGTTGAGACGACGAAGGCACCAGACGTATCGAGCTAGCTGAGAAAGATCCGAACTAATCTTCGCCGAGGTAAGGCCTGATTGTATTTCATTCTCCCTTTTTCTGTTGTCCTCTTTCATCGTTCACATCACACTTGGGGTTGATAAAACAAGTGCCAGCTGAGCACTAGGAGTCAATGTAATCAACTAGCCCCTCTCACAAAATTTCAGACTTTGTGCTTATAGTTGAAAGAATTATCAGTAGACATATGTCTACTGATAATTCTTTCAACTATAAGCACAAACTAAAAACCACAATCATCTCTTGTGAGGCAACCAAGAACTGCCACGTAACAATAAGTATTATTTCATCATTTATTAGATGCCATAAAAGGATTAACACATGTAATGCTGATGCCACACACACACACACACACACACAAAAGCCCCCAGTATACTCTGTACAATAGTTGTTAAGGAGGACACTGAGCCATACAAACCAAGCTAATAATGAAATGCACAAGTACAATGTGATCCTCTGTGTTGATTCTCATTGTGGAAACCTGTTCAACCTATGCCAACAAGAAAAGCAGACATGAAGCAATGATGATAATGATATAGGGAAACTAATCAGTTAAATGCCACATTTACAGAACATTTATGCTAAGCTACTAAAAACTTCAATGAAATTAAGAGCTTACCTAGTCCTTATAAAATCAATGGTGTGTGAAAATGATGTCATAAATTTTACAAAAGAAAGAAAGAAAAATAATAAAAAGAAAAAGGAATAATTTTATGATGAATATAATGAATAAGGAATAATTACATGAAATAATAAAGTTTATTCATTAAAAAATATTCGTTAAAAAAATGTTTTCAAAAGTCTAATAAACTTATTTATAACTGACAAATGATTAATTTTAATTAAATAACTAATACTGGTTTTTAAAATCACAGATTTAATTAAATACCAAAAAAAAAAAAAAAAAAAAAAAAAGTACATGCACCATTCCCATCATAGATGCATCACATTCCTGATAATCTTGCTGTAATGTGTAATTCTATGATAAGAAACCTATTTCCCCATTGACTCCTATCTAACAGGTTTCCTATGTTACAGAATGGTTTTCAGGAATGTTATGTTCCTGTAAAGCAGAGGATGCTTATACTACTTACTTTTTGATAAAAAAATTTGATTATAAATGTCTAACCTTGTCTTCTTTATTCATTATTTATGAAAAATACATGATTTTTCTGCAAAAAGTGGATGTTGATTGTAGACATATGGTTTAGAAAACACTGAATTCATCCATTTGATACCAACCTGCCTAAAACTGCCCCTCATTGTGTAATACAAACTGTTTCAAAGTGACCTAAATTAAATTAAAACTTCCCATCAAAATTCCATGTTAATTTATGTCTCAAACATGAGTTTAACAATGTTTTCTAATCTTAAGTATAAGGCTGGCAGTTTTGAAGGGTTGGGGTAAATTCATATCATCAACTCTGTCAACTCCAGAAGGATGAAAGGACAAGTTGACCTTGGTGGAATGGGGATCTCAGAACATAAAGAGCCAGAAAAAAAAAAAAAATACCGCAAAGCATTTTTCCTGACATTCTGATTTTGCTAATCCAATGTTCTTATACCAACTTAATCACAAAATTATTTTTACTAAATTTTTGATTGGTTTCAAAATTAATTGAAATGAAGGCAGTGTATTTCAAGAGAAATGTGGTAACAAAAAGTTGAAAGAAATAGTAAATTACCAACACAAGTTTGATATTAGTAGTTGTCTGTATATGGTTTTGTATAAAATAAGGGCAGTGTAGTATACAATAAGATTTTATACTAAAATCTTATTTCAGTATAATGATAATCAATATTACAATTAGTACAATGATTAAATGACTGAATTCAGAGGGAATAGTGTTGCTTTATGCCCATTATGCTCTTAAGGCACACAAGCTTCAATGTAACACACCCAGACATCCCAATTTTGAAGGCCTAATTATCAACAAACAGTATTTTGTGAAGACATTTTATTTTTTTAAAAGAATACAAAATGTATTAAATTTAGTGTAAAAGACATTAACCAAAAATAGAAAAACCCAGCTTTTGTTTATTTTTTTCATAATTGATAAAAATAAAAATATCTCATATTTTAAAGATAAGCCCTAAGGAGTCAGTCGCTTGGGATCACGTGGGTAAAGAGATGTCTTCCTAATGTTGTCCAGGCCCAAGTAGAGCATGGTGACTCGTTCACAACCTGCAAAGATAAAAGAAATATGCAATGACTTTGTCGTTTCTTGTTCAAATTTGTTAAGCAGTTCACTTCCAAACCACATGATTTCAGGTTTAGTTCCACTGCATGGAATCTCAGGCAAATGTCTTCTACTATAGCACTCATCCATACTCTCAACAATGCGCCCTTAAATATGGTTTCTGATTACAAATATCTTGGGTCATACATATCATCTGGAAAAGACTTTCTAACTAGAAAGGGTATGGCCTGGTCAGCCTGTAATGACATGCATAAGATCTGGTCATCAAATCTAAGTAGAGACTTCAAACTTGAAATCTTCAAAGCCACAGTCGAACCAATTCTACAATATGGCTCAGAAACCTGGACGTTATCAAAGAAGCTTGAGAGGCAGTTGGATGGAACCTACACTCGCCTCCTTATGAGAGCTCAAAATCTCTCGTGGAAGCGTCATCCAACCAAAATGCAAATATATGGGAAGCTACCACCTGTGTCATCTCTTGTGAAAGGTAGGAGAGTCCAGTTTGCTGGACATTGTTGTAGAGCTGAAAAAGAGGTAATTTCTACTCTTCTCCTCTGGAAGCCATCTACTCGCAATACCAGAGGGTGCACACTCTCCTACCCTGATGTAATCTCCAGGGATACAGGCATCCAGAAACAGGACCTCCGTAATGCCATGATGGACCGTGAAGTCTGGCGTAGCATGGTAAATTCCATTGTCTCGACCACGGTCGAACAATGATGATGATGATAGCACTCCAAAGTCTACCAAAGCTTTAGGAATGGATATGTTAGATGGAAACTATGTGTGAGTGTGTGTCCCCTTGTCTTGATCTGACATTACAGATGTAAATGGATGTCACTGTCATACATGTAGTGATGTTGGTTTCCATGTGAATGCATGTTTAACCAAATGAAAATATTACCTTAATTGGAAACAGGTGAGGTTTGATGACAAGAAGGGCATCCAGCTATAGAAAAATCTGCCATAACATATTCCACCTAACTTATGCAAGAAAGGAAAAGTGGACTTTAAAATGATGATGATGGTCTTCATATTACATGCTTCCTCATGATGGTAGGAGTTGGACACTTTGACAGAAACTTGAATCTGTTCTTATTAGAGTTACAGCCTTGCTCGATGAGTTGGAGGATCACATCTGGCTCAGATGACTTAGTTTTGGCATTCTTCCTATGGTTGGACACTCTTCTTAACACCAACCACTTTACAGTACTAGAATGACACCAGTACTAGAGAAACTGCAATGCCATCAACGTAACTAAAGAGTCTCTTTGACAGTTGTCTGTGATTAATTCACTTACCATTTTACAAAATGTAATTTTTTTCCCCCTTGGCATCAGCACTAAAAAGGTTGCCACGCTCTCAGCAATAGACAAAAGAGTTTTCTCCAGGATCCCTGGACTGGAGATACGTAAAAAGCACTATCCGAATCGTGGCTGATGCCAGCGCCACCCCGACTGGCTTCCGGGCAGGTGGCACATAAAATGCACCAATCCGACCGTGGCCGATGCCAGCCTCGCCTGGCACCAGTGCAGGTGGCACGTAAAAAGCACCCACTACACTCACGGAGTGGTTGGCGTAAGGAAGGGCATCCAGCTGTAGAAACATTGCCAGATAAGACTGGAGCCTGGTGCAGCCTTCTGGCTTCCCAGATCCCCGGTCGAACTGTCCAACCCATGCTAGCATGGAGAACGGACGTTAAACGATGATGATGATGATGCAGAAGAGAAAAATGACATGTATACTGAGTTCAGGTAGGAGCAACATAAAGCCAGTAAGTTTGAATGAGCAGAGTCCATTTAGTAATGACAGAACACGGAAACAGGACTCGGCTTATCAAGGGAAGTGGGTCAGTGACTGGAATTTCATTGAGTTTCATGATATGTATGTGTTTATTAGAATGTATGCATAAATAATGTAGATTTCCTTACCAATTCCACCACCAGCATGTGGCGGAGCTCCATAACGGAAGGAATCAATGTAAGCTTTAATCTTCTCAAGATCTGAAAAGAGAATGAATAAATAAAAGAAACATGAAGAAGCCTGTCGTATGTATGTGTGTGTGTGTGTGTGTATCTGTGTCTGTGCCCCACCGTTGCTTGATAATCAGTATTGGTTTGTTTACACACCCCATAACTTAGTGGTCCAGCAGAAAGAAACTGACAAAAATAAGTACCAGACTTTAAAAAAATAGTACAACTTGTTCAAGGTGTTGCCCCAGCATGGCTGCAGTCTAATGATTGAAACAAGTAAAAGATAAACAATAGATGAAATAGCTAAACATTTTAACATTTAATATCCATGATACGAATGAAATATGTCCACTACATTCCTACTTATTAAAATAAAAGTGTACGAATATTTTAGAGACAGTAAACTTACCAATTCCATGTTCTTTTGCACGTTCCGTCAAAAGATCAGGATCATGGATTCGCTGAGCGCCAGACAAAATTTCTTCTCCTCGCATAAACATGTCATACGAATTTGAAGCTTTCTAGAATTGGAAAAAGCAAAAAGTTCATTAAAAGTCATTTTTATATATAGCCTCGTCTGGCACCTGTGCCGGTGGCACGTAAAAAGCACCCACTACACTCACAGAGTGGTTGGCGTTAGGAAGGGCATCCAGCTGTAGAAACACTGCCAGATCAGACTGGGCCTGGCACAGCCTACTGGCTTCCCAGACCCCAGTTGAACCGTCAAACCCATGCTAGCATGGAAAACGGATGTTAAACGATGAACAACAGTTGATGTAGTTATTTAGCCTCAGGTCCGTCTTCACTGAACAAACCTTATGATCAAGGATGTTCAAGTAGCGACCATCCTGACTTTGTTCAACACAGAGTATACCCAAGACCATGTTATATTTGATATACACACCCCCTTCACTTTTTATAATAGGATGTGATCTGAGGGAGATTTATCTGCTATTCATAGCATATCAAACAACATAGCTCTTCCTTTGGCTGGAAGATTTGGTTGCTACATTAGAGCATCAAATAAGATGGCATAAGAAATGACATAAAATATAGAAAATGGGGCGGGGTCCATGATTTCTAGCTTCTATTGAGTATCGTATGTAGCGTAACATGCTTTCTAAGTTGTTTTAACAACTATAAAATGAAGACAAGGAGCTTTTTTTTCTCTTTTCTGATACCTTAGAGTAGATAGGGCAGTATTGATAATCTTTATAGAACTTTCTAGACTTGTTGGAGAAAAAAGAGAAGGAAATCATGATTTTGCTGCAGTAGCAAATGGTATATCTATCTTCTGATTGTTTATAGCTGAGTAAGCTTTTAAAGACCAGGTGGTTGTATTAAACCAAATAGTACTAAAGTCAATTGACACAATCACCACCTCACAGCAGGTGCAGTCCACCTGGCAGAGTTCCCACAAAGTGTTGTCTCGTCAATTTCAATGATGAGGCATAAGTTGAATTGAGGTTACAGAATTGATATAACATAATAATGTCACAGGGCCCAAGGATTGAAGATAATTGAACAACAAACTCACTTTATTATGAGGATCAGGCATCGTGTAGAATGGTCGAACTGCCAATGGATATTTGTCCAAGATGAAAAAGTCGGTATCATACTGGAAATGAAAGAAAAGAAACAAAGCTGTTTAGAAAAAGCAGATTTATTCATCCAAGACAGAGTTGAAGATAATACAAAACATTTTAAAAGCTATTGCAGCACAGAAGGTGTTTATAAGCAATTTAAATACACACAAAAACCCGCTAGATTCCCTTCAACATTTAAATTTAATTTGTCAAAATATTTTTGTCATTTTGAGACCACGACCTGTTCACTGACAAAATTCCGTGGTCACTTGCTATGCAAGTACATCTCCGTAATTTTAAAAGTGTCAAATTAGAAATTTGAAACTATAAGCCAGGGCAACTGTAGGGGTGCTGGTGCCCAAGGTAAGCTGAATTTTGGCACCCTTATATAATTTTCAATTTTTTTGCAAGAAATAAAAACTGTAAATGTAGAAATAAAGTGTTCATTACAACTTATTAAATGTAAAAAATAAAATATTTATTTTAATTATTGTTTCAGATTTTGAGTCAAGGAGGTCTATATAACGTCCTTGGTTTGTAAAAATGTATACGGTAACATCCTTTATTATTATTGTGTATATAACATAATGCAAACATATAGCTTTTTTGTGCATTTTGTTTGCAGAAAATAAAGAAATAACAGTAATAACGTTTAATAAATGTTGCTTACTGCAAGTTATGGATGATTCTTTTACGACTTTATTGCTTTCAGGCTTAACTTAAGGTATTTTCGTGCCCGACATCACAAAATGCGTCTGAATAAACATTGCCGGACAGCAAATAGAGACTCAGACATTGCTTAGAAAATAATTTTCATTTTTAACCTCGTATATAGTATGCACAAGGGATTTTGACCTTTAAATTTTGGGAAAAAAATGCGGATTATACTCGAGGATTTGAACATAAAACAGGTAGAATATTTAGGCCAGATACGGCTGGTTTGAATGCTGAAGGGTTAATGTTTGTAAACTAACATAATCAAAGATTATTTTTAATTGGTCCACACTGATTAAAATAAACCATTTAAGTGAAAGCAGATTCAATAATTTTGTAGTTATATCAAATATTTTTATCTAATATAGAAAATTAAATCTTTAAGTATTTTAAAAAATACACTTCAAAACAAAAGCATACCCAATACCTTAGCTTTGACAAGTTTTCCCAGAAATTTCTCACTTGGCGTTGAAAGATCATCCTCATCTCCGATTTCTATACCATTGTTTCGTAACATCTGTACAGCTTCAGGAAATTCCAGACGCAAACTGTGATGCCAGAAAAGAGGAAAATAATGTGAGATTTAATAGAATAAAATAATTACAACATTGCATTATTTGACAGTAAAAATGAAATACCATGTTTACTAATGCTGTCATAAGGAAATACCATCTAATTGTTTTTAATGAACAATGTCTTGAAGCGAATTATTAAAATAGTAGAGATATGATTTGTAGACAATGATTTTTATTTTTACAAATGCATGACCTTTTGTTTTAAACCTAGAATAAGTAATTACTACAGTGTTTTATTGAAATATAGGTATAAATGCCAGAAAGAAAGAAGAAAAAGGTAAAACGATATTGAAATAAAAGAAACATTTAATAGACCAAAATAACATAATTTTTTAACATCACCTACTTTCATAAAGCATATTGCTATCTTTTGATGTATTGTCTCTAAAGAGTGAATTTAGTTCATGAAACAATTGACAAATACAAAAAATGACTAAGAAAATAATCATTCAACTATTTTTCTGAAATGATTAAATGATTGAAAATGATGAGGACACTGCCTGTGAGTTGTTTAGGTTACTTGTATACTGGGTGAGAGCAGAAGGTAAATTTTTTATGAACAATATCTTGAAGCAAATTCAGCTGTGAATAATAGGTTTTGGCACGTAAAAAGCACCATTCGAGCATAATCGTTACCTGCGTTGCCTTACTGGCACGTGAAAAAAACATTCGAGCAAGGTCATTGCCAGTGCCGCTGAACTGGCTCCTGTGCAGGTGGCACATAAAAAGCACCATTTGAGTGTGGCTGTTGCCAGTACTGCCTGACAGACCCTCATGCTGGTGGCACGTAAAAGCACTACACTCTCAGAGTGGTTGGTGTTAGGAAGGGTATCCAGCTGAAGAAACTCTGCCAGATCAGATTGGAGTCTGGTGCAGCCATCTGGTTCGCCAGGCTTCAGTCAAATCGCCCAACCCATGCTAGCATGGAAAGCGGACGTTAAACGATGATGATGATAATGATGATGAACATGGTCATATAGTTGAGAATTTTTTCTTCCTACCCACATGATTTCAGGTTCAGTTCCGCTACACAACACCTTGAACAAGTGTTTATTACAATAGCCCTAAGCCAACCAAGGTCTTGTGAGTGAATCTGACAGGTAGATGCCAAAACAAAAAAGCCCATCATGCTTGTGTGTGTGTATATTCAATTACATCTGTGCTTCTCCAAAATCTGCTTCACTGGAAGCATTGATGTTGCTGTTATTTCTCTTGCCAAGGAATCATCTGTTGGCTTTGCACCTTTGAAGGTGTGTTGAATAAAAAGATCAGTTGCTTGCAAAAAGCAGGGAATGGTTAATGACAGGAAGACTAACTGGCTGTAAACACTGCTTTGATAATATACCTGCCTAATTCATGCTAGGATGAAAAAACAAATACTTTAGGTTAAAAACCCTTTGAATGGTGGTGGGGAGAGCAGAAAGCTGCCTGTGTGAGTTAAACCATGCATCTTCTCTAAAGCAGAACATAGATAAGGATACACATCATAGAAAGACAGAATGGACTAAACAGAACAGGAGGATACACATGGATGGAAAAGTTGCAGAAGAGGTCACAGATGTGTGGCAAAAGATTTCCAGATAATGAATATAAGACAAAATAAGAACAATAATAAATGAGTGAAACATGAATATATAGTGTGTGTGTGTTTATTTGGCAAGAAAAAAAATTATCATTCTGAAATATAGCAATATCAGTTTCAACTCACAAGTTCACATCAGGAACCCCGCAAAACAAATTCATAAACATGAGGGTTTTTTTTTTTTAACCCAAAGTCATTATCATCAGCTAATGGTTTTCCATGCTGGCATAAGTATTTATCATAATCTATCATTTATAGCTGACTTTGCTTTGAGAAACGTTGCTAATAAAGACTTATTTACATGTTTCTTAATACTTCAACATTTGTATTTTAAACTAGCAGTATCGCACGGCGTTGCTTGGGTTTGTAAGGGAAATAACTATATAAGCATTTTTAGAGAGTTACTTCCCTTATAGATGCCAATTCGGGCTTTCTTAGCCATTTCTGTTTTGGTGTCTTCAAGCCATGAAGTCGTTGTTCTAAAAGAACGCTGGTCTCCTTGACAACACTTTACGACGTTGATTTCCTTACACTCCCTTCCCCACAGCTTCACGAGGGAGGGAAGAAGGGGGAGAAGCAAACAGGTGCAGGTGTGACCATGGACGCCATCGACACACGAAAAATTATGCATTAAAATGGAATAAAAAATGATGTTAAATTATTTATAAAATCGTAGACTCATCGTAGACGCGCGCTAATACTCAGACGGGCTCGATATGAATCACGACTATAAGATACCCGAATTTGGTTAAACTGCACCGCAAAATGTGGGAGTAGTTAGGAATCTAAATCGAAGGGGACAGACACTCACACAACTACAGTTTTATATATATAGATATCAAAATCAATTTTGTCTTTAAGAATATATAAAGACTGTTCTTAAAAATAAATCTTTATATGCAAACATTTAGAAGATATTTAGAAGATACCGATTGGATGAGAAGCAAATCATGTGATAGAGTACTTCCATGTTAATGACAGAATTGTATTATCTCTCATATTTTCTTATATATTGCTGTTCATAGAATAGTAAGTTATTGATTTTAGTAAGAGGATGAAAGGAAGTTGCAGTCAGAGCACTAACACTAATGTAACTAATTCTATAAAGCTGAGTTTTTTCTTTCATTAAAGCAGTAGAGATATATGATTTCATAAACAATGATTTTTATTTTTACAAATGCATGACCTGTAGTTTTTTTACCCTAGAATAAGTAATAATTTGCTTTATTGAAATATAGGTATATATACCAGAAAGAAAAAAGAAAAAGATAAAACAATATTAAAAGAAAAGAAACATTTAATAAATCAAATACATATAATTTTTTAACATTATCTACTTTCGTAAAGCATATTGCTATCTTTTGATGTATTGTCTCTGAAGGGTGAATTTAGTTCATGAAGCAACTGACAAATACAAAAATGACTAAGAAAATAATCATTCAACTATTTTTCTGAAATGATTAAATGAATAAAAATGATGAGGACAGTGCCTGTGAGTTGCCTAGGTTACTTGTATATTGGGTGAGAGTTGAAAGTAAAAATAGTGATCGATAGGTAAGTAGGTAGATAAGCAAGCAGATAGAACTTTTAAAAGAAGTAGCTTATTGCAATATTGGAAGATGAAATATGACTTCTCATTCTCCTGTCTTTCTGCATTTAATGATGCATGCATATACATGTGCACATTGATACATTCTTACACAACGACAGTATTATGTCTTTCTGCCTCTCAGTATATAAGAATGTATGTACACAGATAAATATACCCAGATTTCTTAACAAGATTGCTAAAAAGCATTTAATTAAATTATAATGCTAACAATTTCAAAAATAAGAAATTTTTTTTATTTTCGATAGTTGTGTCTTAAGTTAACAAAATGTTTTTAACGATCATGTTGAGTAATGAGTGTATGTACATATACACCTGCACACTAATAATAATAATAATAATAATAATAATAATAATAAACATTGTGTACAGTGCTCAGGTGCACTACAACTCATCTAAAGTGCATATATAATCAGGTGTAGTTTCGATGGATTTCGGGAAGCATGAGGGCCTTAAAGGATGTAGTGTCATGGCAGTCAACAACTGACGCAGGCAGTTTATTCCATGCTTCAGCAACTCTAATAGATAATACTGTTGTCATGTATGTATATAGATAATACTGTCATGTATGTATATATATAGATAATACTGTTGTCATGTATGTATATAGATGTATATACCTGTGTGTACTTGTATACGTGAGTCATTAAAAACAGAGATAGGGAAAGGGAGTGAGAGATGTAGACAGAATAGAGATTCATATTTTTGTTCCAATGTCTTTAACAATAACATTGAGAAATACAGGTATGTGTCTGTATACATTTATACAGAGGGAGAGAAGAGGGAAGTTGCAAATCAAATTGGAACTTATGTTATGGATGGACAGATTTCACAAAAATTATAATAATGCCTTCTTATGCATGAAAATGAAGATTAGCACCAACCATAGATTTAATATTTAATGATGTGATATTTCACAGATGCTTTATTTTGGATACCAAATGCAAATTGACAGTTATCATTGATTCAATAGGTTGATGTGAAATTTTTAATTTGCCCATGGATAGATGAGATGCTGAGATAGCAGCTGTTAGGATTGAAAATACTTTCATGGCTTCAAGTCACACATCTAGTTGTCTCGTTGTTCAACCTGTCAGAAACAGCAGCCAAATTTCCTTCAGATCACATCCTGCAAAAAGAATGGCAAAGGGGTCTCTGTTGGTCAGGACTGACCCTATAGCTGCACAAACAAGTGTAGACCTTGGCAAGAATTTTTGAGGAAGAGTAGCAGCTGCCCGTTCATTTAAGTCTTTCCTCTCTACGCCATGGATGTACATTCAAAAGAAATATTGCTGACTTAGATAATACAGTTAGGCATCAATGTCGTCACAGATGTTTCTGTCAAAAAGCACAGAGCCAGAATAGATACTGCTAGGCATCATGCACCATTCATTAACAGCTCTGTCAAGCCACCAACCTAGACTGGAACATATTGACTTTGCAAGAATGAAACGCATCTGTGAAAAGAATGGTGATGTTACCACCACCATTATTTAATTTTCCCATGCTTGCATTGGTCAGATGGAATTTGTTAAGGTGGATTTTCTACAGCCAGATTCCCTGCTTGTTAGCAATTCTCATCTCTTTCCAAGTAAGGTATGTCTGGCCATGGGAAATGGCTAGACATGTTTTCTCGGAAGATTGGAAACAAAGGACACCACTTGCATGACAGAGACTACATTTACAATTATAACATGATGTCAAGGCAAGGAGACAGTAACATACATACAATGGACTTTTTTCAGTTTCCACCTGTCAAACCCACTCACAAGGCTTTGGTCAGCCTGGGATTATAGCAGAAGACACTTGCTCAAGGTACCATGCAGCAACACTGAAGTTGAGACCATATGGTTAAGAAGCAAACTTCTTACCACACAGACATGCCTATATGCCTATGCCTCATGATATGGGATTCTATTGTCTTGGATTCACTGTGCCCAGGAAAAAAACAATAGGATGGTCAAGGCTGGAATGTCTTTGTTTATAGGTCTGTTCTATGACATTCATATCAAGCATTACATCATCAACAGCTCAGTAAAATTACCAGTGTATCCTAGAGAATAAACAATAACTACAAAAAAACTTTTCTCACCATCACCCTACACATGGCAAACCTTGCTTGCTAGCCATTTAGCAACCAGTTTTAATATTTTTGTGAGTAATGTGTGTATGAAAGGATAATTTTTACCTTGGCTCCAAAAATTTGAAAGGTTCAGCAGGAAATTGTTTGTGAACAGTTGCAATTTCTTCAGCAAAACTGAAAAGAAAGTTTGAAAAAGAAAAAAAAAAAAAGCTGTTACAGAGATCTGGCAAAATATTAGTGAACTTTTAATCCAAGAAATTATCATTATACATATTCCTGAGAAATTAATAGTTCAACAGTTTTCCATACTGTTTCCATCTCACAATTTTCACTCAGATGGCATTGGTTAGTCTATGGCTATAATAGAAGTCACTTATGCATGATGCCATGCAGAGAGATTGAACCTGCAGTTCCATGGTTGCAAAGCAATCTTCTCAACTACACAACCATGCCTGTGCTTGCATCATGTATTAATATAAGTCCAACAATATAATGATATAACATTAAATTATGTTTGTTCTATGCATTTAAATTGTTTGTATTATGTCCATTTTTCCATGGTACCAATGGCTTGGATGAACACATATTACTGAGGTATTGGTTTGCAGCCAGATGCCCTTCTTGTTGCTAATCCTTATCTGTTTTCCAAATTGGGGATTCTTTATATTCCATTTGTTTTTGAAGGTAAAGAACTAGAAAATATCAACTAACATGTTTTTCAATTAAATTTCATGCAAAGTGCAGAAGTAAACATTCACCCTCATACACACGCATGTGCATACCTGTTCATGCTATCCATATTTGCCCCTATGTATCAATCAGATTTAGAATGTGTTGGCTGTATATTCAACATGCTGGAATCCTCTACAGTTGTTCAGTTTTTATTCAACCTCAAATCCTTAAACATCAACCACAGTCATAGCAACTTACTTGTCACGAAGGCCTTTGAAAATCGCCACAAACAAATCACCAATTTGGTCAATAACTTCATGGTAGTGATACTTGAAAGCCATTTCCAAATCCAGACCCACAAACTCTGTGAGATGCCGATGAGTATTGGAATCTTCAGCCCGGAATACTAATTAATAAAATATATATACAAAACTGGTTTACAGGTAGAAAAACATACACAAAAAAGAAATAATTTTGCTTCGTAATTTTCAGGAAAACAAAAGGGGAGAGGAGGGAGGAAAATTTTTATTGTAGAGTTAAGCTTGTTGATGAAAAGGAGATAGTTATAAACATCATGTATGCTACACCTGTTACACTGACTACAGGTAAAATATGAGGAACACAATTGGTCAAGGAAGGTCACATAATGTCATGATGGATATATCTTTTCCATTATCTACACACTATTTGGCGACAGGGAGTGGCTGCCACTTTCAGAGATTATCATCTTATATATATATATATATATATATACACACATATGTACATAAAGGGTGCAATGGGTAAATTTCATATGCCCACGGGCATATGGCTTAGTGGTTAAGAGCTCGGGCTACTAACCCCAAGATTCCGAGTTTGATTCAAGGCAGTGACCTGAATAATAATAACAACATTGGAAAATACCTTAGGAATGAGAACCCAGGTTTGAAATTTCCCCAAGACACCCGATGAAGGCTGGAGGGTGTATCAACCAAAACGTTGTGTTAACAACAAACAAGATGAGGACAAATATCCGTCAATTGTAAATAATGTACATAATTCCTCATCTCTTAAATATAGAACTGTAATGGGTAAACTGTCACCATTTTCTACATTTTAATTTTGTCGACTACGCAGTATAGTAGGGTCAGTTGAGCACTGTCTGTGAGAAAAATAGCACCATGAAGCAATTCACTCTGCCAGAAATTTAGAAATGAGATGCTGTACTGCTTGGCATTTGCACCAGAAGCTCCAATATGACTTTTCAGAATGACTGGGTGTCAATCTGAGGACAGTGCATGTAGTGAGAGAGTACACCCAGTCAACATCATGGTGTTTGGAGTGATCACTAGTGATGGCAACATTATGCCTCCATTCATATTCCCACATGGCCTCAGACTCAATACAGAGGCCTACATCAGGTGCCTGGAGGAGGTAGTGCTGCCCTATGTCAAGAGGGTGTCTGCTAGAAGACTCTATGTCTAGTAATATTGGTAAATATATCTGCTAAAATGAGATGTCAGTTTTATTTTCATTTTTGAGTAATTTAGATGACAATATATTCACCATACCCTATATATATATATATATATATATATATATATATATATCGGTGACACGTAAAAAGCACCATCCGATCGTGGCCATTGCCAGATCAGACTGGGCTGGTGCAGCCTTCTGGCTTCCCAGACCCCAGTTGAACCGTCCAACCCATGCTAGCATGGAAAGCGGACGCTAAACGATGATGATGATGATGATGAAAGCTGAAATTTACAGGAAAACAAAAGATGAAGACAGGTGTATGAACAACAATTCCATGCTACTTCAAGTTTCACAAGCCCCCGACTGTGCCTGTCTCCTTAGGCTGATGGAAATTTCGAAAGAATGGAGAGGTACAGGAAGTCCAAGATAGCTACCTGTAGATGGGCTACAATTGGTTGAGGAAGGTCACATAATGTCATGATGGATAACATTGTTTAGTAAGCGACAACAATTACTTGAGTAAAGAGAGTTTCTGTGGCTGCATGGTTGGACAGGAAATTGGTGGCAACATATACATATGCATGATGATAACTGTGTGCATGTACTCAACTTGACATCATATGATGGTTGTAAATGAGCATCACTATCATACAAGCAGAGTTGTTCATTCCCAGTCTTCTGTGGAAAATATATCTGGCTATCAGAAATATCATTTTGCTTGGAAACAAGTGAAGGTTGGTGACAGGAAGGGCATCCAGTCACAGAAAATATGCCTTAACAAATTCTACCTGACCCATGCCAACATGGAAAAGTGGGCCTTAAATGATGGCAATGATAATTATTCTGACTATATTTGACAATTGTTGATGTAGCTAATGTTTGCTTATTAAATAAGATCAGAAGTTATTGTTAGGCCTAACTCACAATGACCGATATCCAAACTACAGTGGAAAAGGCTAGCCACTGGATTTGGCTAAAAAGAGACGATGAGCGATAGCGCGAAGAATATTGAGCTTTATTTGATAACCAGTTGATCAAGGAAGCAGGGCCTCATATCAGTGAGGGGGGCTGGTGCGCATTGATGCATTCGAGAGGTAGGCCCCGAAACGGCACGCTTTTTCTCCTGATGACTCCATACACTTGCATGTGCAAGTTGTTTGCAAGACATCTATACTTGACAATTGTTTATGTAGCAAATGTTTGCTTATTAAATAAGATCAGAAGTCCGTCCCAACATTTTTCATTCAGAGTAGCAGGAAGAGAAAGCTAAGAGACATTTGTAAACTAAGAATATGACAAAAACAGAAGTATATCAATTTACTTATGCCATGTCAGATTATTTACAGTTTGTAATGAAGTGGAATCTTTACAGAAACATCCATTACTCTTCCTTACTTGTGTGACAAGAGTTATGGATTCATAAATTAACAAAGTAAAGTTATTTAACATCAGCTCCCAAATTCTCCCATCAAATTATTCTGAGATTTGTTGTTTTTAGACAAAGAAGAGACTAATACAGTAAATTTGTATTTGCTATTGTCTTCACATTTCAATAAGTGTAATAAATAAAAAAAAAACACACACACACACACAAGGAATTCACAAGATAATAGACATTTTGGTTTTCATTTGCAGAATGATAAAAGAAAACAAAATGTTTGTTATTTATCCCTTTAGTGTTCAAACCGGCCATATCAGGCCAAAATAGCCTTACTGTTTTATGCTCAAACCAGCCAGCTCTGAACTCTCACACCTACCCTACAAAGTCATTCTAAAAATAAACAGGGACATCATCAAAATGTCAGAGTTACAAGATGCTGTACAATTAATTTAAAACAATGTAATTAAACAGGCTTTACATTTAACAGATTAATCTGAATGCTAAAGGGTTATGCAATGAAACTTACCTGATCCAACTGTAAATACTTTGTCAAAATCAGAGCAGATAGCCATTTGCTTGTAGAGCTGTGGTGATTGAGCAAGATAAGCCGATGTCTTGAAATAAGTCACTTCAAATACATTGGCACCACCTTCAGATGCAGCTATAGAGAATTGTGAAATAAACGAAAATGTAACAATAACAGTTGCAACAACGATTCCTTGTTAAGGCAGAAGACATAACTTGCAGTAGGTGAAGTGGGTATAGTCATTTAGATTGAATCCATTATACCACCGGTACTTGTTTTACTGATCCCATAAAGGGACGAAAGGCTTAAGTTTGATTAGAACATAAGAGAGGACATCTAAATATTACAAAGGTTTTAGTTGGATGCTTTATCAATTCTGGTGATTTCTTATATAATACATCCATTAGTAGAATAAGACAGCGATAAACTGGCACAGAGAATACAGAGAGCAGATAAATATAGCATCAATATCAATCTAGTAGAATGTAGATATCTGTGAACTTTCTCCAGGTAAGCAGGTAAGGAAAGTAAAGAGCAGAGCCATTACATTGTCAAAATGAAACAAGACAATTAATACATGTATATTAATGTGGTTATACAAATTAATTCATAATTAGACCATGAAAAATGGTTAGAAAGAGCAAAATAATACCAATAATCATAGGAGGATGTCTATGATCAGACAGAACTTGTGTAAAACAGAAAAAGCCTGAGAAGTGGTACAAACAAAAGTTCAGGGATTAATAAGATCAATAAAGTATGGTTACATGGTCTGGAAGCTCACTTTTAAACCTTGTAGATTGGGGTTCAATCCTACTGTGCAGCATCATGGGCAACTACCTTTTATTGTAGCCACATACTGATCAATACCTTGTGAGTGAATTTGGTAGATGAAAACTACAAAACTCAGAGTATGTGTGTGTGTGCATTGTGTATTATGTGTGCATATGTCGTGGCCGTGCCAGCCTCGCCTAGCCTCCATGCCGGTGGCATGTAAAAAACACCATCCGAGCGTGGCCATTCGCCAGCCTCATCTGGCACCTGTGTCGGTGGCACAAAAAAAAAACACCATCCGAGCGTGGCCGTTCGCCAGCCTTGTCTGGCACCTGTGTCGGTGGCACATAAAAAGCACCCACTACACTCACGGAGTGGTTGGCGTTAGGAAGGGCATCCAGCTGTAGAACACTGCCAGATCTGACTGGCCTGGTGCAGCCTTCGGGCTTCCCAGACCCCAGTTGAACCGTCCAACCCATGCTAGCATGGAAAGCGGACGTTAAACGATGATTAAACGATGATGTGTTTTGGCAAATGCTAAGTTTCTGAGCTATGCATGAAAAAGTTACAAATATGGTACAAATGGTGAACTTTGTTGACATTCCCTTGTGAACAAGTTATCTAGCCGATGATTTGTTGAGTTCTGCTCTTTTAACTATTTTGTTACCTTAATCCTCTCAGCATGCACTGACTTTGTTTCAATTAATTTGGAAAATAGTGAAGAATTTAGTAAAATAACTTTGTCGTTATTAAAATAATAATATAATAATGAAATTATTGTATACAGTGCTCAGGTGCACCACAACTTGTCTAAAGTGCGTATAAAGCATGTGCCTTAATGTACAAATGTCTGGAAAGTGAACAGTGTATGAGTCAGATATATGCTTGCGTGTGTATGGAGGGGAGAAAATCAGGTGTAGTGTTGGCGAATCTCAGAAAGCATGGAAGTTTTGAAGGATGCAGTGCTCCAACAACTAACAACTGATGCCGGCAGTTTGTTCCATGCTTCAGCAACTCTTAGCGTGAAAAAATGTTTCTGAAAGTCATGGGAGCTGTGCTGTTTTCTGACTTTGTAAACATGTCCACGGGTGTTAGACAGATGGAGTTTGAAAAGGTGCTCAGAGTTATTGTTTGTAAGATGGTTAATAATTTTATGGGTGGCTGCCAAGTCAGCTGCCAGACGTCAGAGTTTCAATGTATCCATGCCCAGGGAAGTAATGCGTTCAGCTGAATGTTTAGAATATAATTTACATGAAATTTTGATGGAAAGTTTTAATTTAGATTATTTTAAAACAGAATTTGTAACATAGAAGCATCAGCAGTTTCAGGTGGGTTGGTATCAAAAGGGTTAAAGAGATGCAGAATAAAGAAATCCTTTACTTGAAGAATAGTTAAAGGTTAGCAGGAGGAAAGGCACCTGGGTGTGAAACAATGTTTCAATAGAATGTATTCACCTAACTCAAGCTGGCATGGAAAAACAGACATAAAATGAAAAAGCAAATGAACAAACAATGAAATGGTTTCAAACAGGAATTGAAACCAGGTTGTAGAATTAACACACCAGGAAATGATATACAATGCAACGCCAACATGTAAATAGGTCGTCTGAGAGACATTCGCCAAGAAAGTGGAGCAACACTATTTTCAAGCCCTGGGAGTGGTGGTGGTGGTAGATTGTCTCAAAATTCAAGAGGGCTGTCTTTTTTTCTGGGAAGGGCTCAGCAGATAAGCCCATCCTTGACTCACCAAGTCCCATACCAATGTTGCAACTGAAATACATACCCTTTCTTATAGGTCTTGTACATAGACTTTTCACACACACATATATATATTCTAGTGTGTATCTTATAACAGCTGTTGTTTATTTAACACCAGGTCAGCTCTGATCCTAAAGACACATGATGAAATATTTCAACCATGACCATCTCATCAGTATTTTTTATCAAATATCATATATCTAGAACTACAATATCCAATGTATTTTTACGTTTTTTCTCAGATGGTAGGATGTGATTTGAAGATTTGGCTACTGCTTCTAGCAAATCAAGTGACCACAAGGAAGTTACCTCTTTGGAGAGAAGGTCAAATGATGAGATTCATAAATCCATTTACAGAGAAGACATCATATTTTTTCTGTTTTACTCCAGAAGAAGCTTAACAACTGCTCTGCAGTTTTTGACATTAAAATTTCCATAGATACAAATGGCAAGAGAATGAAATGTGCAAAACCTAAGGATGAAAACAATAAATAAGCAAATAAAAAGAAGAAAATATTTTGTACCAGAAATGATCTTTGGAGTGTGTATTTCTACAAATCCATTCTTTGTTAAGAAGTCACGAAAGAGAGCACAGAGGCCAGCTTGTAATTTAAAGATGGCTTGACTTGTGCATGTCCTCAAATCTATTACCCGGTTATCTAGTCTTGTATCCTGGTTTACTTTGGCAAATTCCTATCAATAAAAAAAAGTTGGACATAATAAAATAATATAAAACAAAGACTGTGCTATATAGGCTGACATAGATGTTGAAGATAGAGCAGCATAAGACATCATTATTTAATGTGACTGGTATTTATATATTAGTTTGTTAATGATAACTGCAAATAGTTGTTAGCTCTCACCAAGTGCAAATATATTTGATACTCCACATATCTGTGGTGGTGAGACACATTTTATCATGTGAGCTGACAGGAGAAAGTTACCCTATTGACAGGCAAGTTTAAAGTCATCAACAAACCTCATGTAGTTGAAAGCTAATATAATTGTAATTCATAATTAATTAATCTTACCTTTAACCCTTTCATTACCAACCCGGCAAAAACCGGCTTTGGCTCTGAGTACAAATGTCTTGTTTTCATAAGTTTTGAATTAAAATCTTCCACCAAACCGTAGTCACAATTTATGTTCCTAACACTAGCTTAATGATAACCAAGTTATTTTACTAAATCCTTTGTTATAGTTAAAGTAATTGAAAGAAACACAGAGCATCTCAAAATATATACAGTAACAAAAGGGTTAAGGAAGAAACATTTCAATATTTACAACTACACCTTGCTTCAATTAGTTTAACCTCTTAGCATTTAAACTGACCATATCTGGCCAAAATATTCTATCTGTTTCACATTCAAACCAGCCAGTTCCAGCCTCTCACATCTACTCTACAATGTCACTCTAAATATAAGCAATCCCATTATAGAAATCTTGAAGCTGTGAGATAATTCATGAATTATTCTAAATAATGTAAATAAACAAGCATTATGTGTGCATATGTCGTGACCGTGCCAGCCTCGCCTGGCCTTCGTGCCGGTGGCATGTAAAAAACACCATCCGAGCGTGGCCGTTCGCCAGCCTCGTCTGGCACCTGTGTCGGTGGCACAAAAAAAAACACCATCCGAGCGTGGCCGTTCGCCAGCCTTGTCTGGCACCTGTGTCGGTGGCACATAAAAAGCACCCACTACACTCACAGAGTGGTTGGCGTTAGGAAGGGCATCCAGCTGTAGAAACATTCAGAGTAATCTGAATGCCAAAGGGTCCATGTCTTGACAATGCTCACCATGTGTCTTATTCCTGAATGTATTCATTGTATCACAGTTTATTCCTATTAAGAATCTTTATTTTTAAGTTAAAGCTAATATCATTCTTATCCACTGGTCCACACAGTCTTAGTTAGAAAATAAAGGTTCCAATTTCTTTTCTAATAAGCTTGTAGTTGTTGTCATCACAACCATTGCTGTTGCCATCACCACCATTTTTATATCTGTTCATTCCATATTGATATGGGTTCGACAAATTTTATTGAGACAGTATTCTACAGCATGAAGCTTTTCCTGTCACCAACACTTGTTTGTTTTCCAACTAAGCTATTTCTATTCTACTTGTTTTAACATTTCAAAACCAATGAAACTCTAGTTCAGAATGTATTGTTTATAAGGGAGGTAAACCTAACATCACCGTCACTTATGTCAAATGTGAAGATATGTAGTAATAAACATTTGTACACATACACATATATGAGAGGCTTCTATGTTGTTTCTGTCAATCGATTTCACTCATAAGGCATTAGTCAGCTTGAGGCCATACTAGAAGACACTTGCCCAATGTGCTATGCAGTGGGATGGAGTAAAAAAAATAATTATCATCACTTTATGTCTACTTTTCAATGGTATGACTTGGACATTTTTTCTGAGATGGTATTTTATGGTGAGATGCCCTTTTTGTCATCACTCCTATCAGTCACCTCTTATGACACAGGGATATAGTGAACTTGTTCTAAAACCAGGACATACATGACAGATGCTTACTTGAGGACAAAATGCAAAATATAAAGCAGAATGGAACTAATCCATCTGTTCCACACTAAAAATACATTCAGCCATCTCTAAAGAGCTTTTCTTTATTTTTATCTAAAAAAATGACACCTGCGTTTTTTATGCTAGAAATACAAACCCTGTGCTCTCTACTCCTCTAATAAGACAAACATCTTTTACAAATTATCAAATTATTTCCTCTTAACAAGTAAGTTCTATAAATTTCATGAGTTTGTCTTCAAAAGCAAACAAAAAAAAATTATGTTCTGCCTTTTCTTCAAATAAATTCTGCATTTGCTACTCTAAAAATGCATCCTTTCAATTCCTCCAAGTAAACTGTCATCTAAATAAACTTTTGTATTACAACAAGAATCATCTGGTTATTACTTACGTCTGTTTCGGGACGAGCAGCATCTTCAACCAACACTGGTAGTTGTGGTGCAGCTGAACTAACAACCCAAATCTGTATGAGATTATGCAAAATAAGGCAATCCAATTACAAAATTAGTTTATAAACAAGGAGAGCATAAAAAATTTGTAAATAAAAATATAGGAACTGATAAGATAAATAAAATGAAATAAAACATAATTGGAAAAATATAAGAAATATATGTATAAATAAACAATTGCAGCATGGAAGGTGTTTCTAAGCTATTTAAGAAACACACAAAAGCCATTCGATTCACTTCAACATTTAAGTTTAATTTGTCAAAATATTTTCGTCGCTAAAATCCGCGACCTGTTCACTGACAAAAATCCGTGCAGCACGGATTTTTGTCAGTGAACAGGTCGCGGATTTTAGCGACGAAAATATTTTGACAAATTAAACTTAAATGTTGAAGTGAATCGAATGGCTTTTGTGTGTTTCTTAAATAGCTTAGAAACACCTTCCACGCTGCAATTGTTTTCGTTTCAGCACACGCTCTCAGATCAAATCACTTGCTATGCGAGTACATCTCTGTAATGTATAAATAAATAAATAATATAGACTTAGGCACAATAAGAACCGTGATGTTTAGAAGTCCATTTTAGAACTATGTGGTTCCAATTTCAGTCTCACTGAAAGACATTTTGGTTAAATATTTTCCATGGTAGTTTTGAGTTGACTAATGACTTCTGGAAGTAAGAAACTATGGAAAAGCTGTCAGTTATCTGTATAGTTGATCTTTCATTTTACATTCACGTTTTTTCAGGCAAGTATGGGTTAGATGAATATATTATTGAGGTATTGTTTTATAGTTGGATGCTTTTGTTGTTGCTAAACTCTCTCTCTTTTGCAAGCAAGGGATATCTTACTGCATATTTCCCACAGAGAGAGAGCAGGAAATTTGTTGACAGAGGAACTGACAGCACCACCACCACCACCACTACCACCACCACCACCACCACCACTTGCAGCAACTTTCAAACTTTCATAAAGCCCAAATGTAAAAGAACACACACACACACATATGATGGGCTTCTTTTAGTTTCCATTTGCCAAATTCACACCTGAGCATCAGGTCAGCCTGGGACTACAGGTGCCTTGTAATGGAAGTGAAACAAAACCATGTGGATAGGAAGTGAACTTCTTAACACAACAATGCCTTTATACATATAAGAAATGAAGACAAATGGACAATGACAGTTCAAAACATGCTACAAATGTTTCAAAAGCATGTAAATTTTTGGGGGAATTAGTATATTAAAGAAATCAAAATTGCCAGATATTTCTTTCGGCATTTTGGAACCATCAGAAGAAAGAAATCAAATGTAAAAAAATTCAATCTCACGAATACTTTTAGGAGGACAACACCAATCACTGACGGTTTTGGCTTATGTAATACACTGATTGTAACTTGCCATGTGACTGAAAGATTTGTAGCATGTACTGAATTGTCATTCTTCGTTTATATTTCTTCACTGCATAGCATATAGTTTAATGTTGCTACAGGGATTGGAGTAGCAAAATACCTGATATCATTAAATATTTACAATTATGTTAGTAGTAGTAGGAGCACTCCGTCGGTTGCGACGACGAGGGTCCCAGCTGATACGATCAACGGAACAGCCTGCTCGTGAAATTAACGTGCAAGTGACTGAGCAATCCACAGACACGCGTACCCCTAACGTAGTTCTCAGGGAGATTCAGCGTGACAAGGCCGGCCCTTTGAAATACAGGTACAACTCACTTTTGCCAGCTGAGGGGACTGGAGCAACGTGAAATAAAGTGTCTTGCTCAAGGACACAATGCATCGCCGGGAATCGAACTCACGACCTTACAATTGTGAGCCGAATGCCCTAACCACTAAGCCATGTGCCTTCACTGTGCAATTATGTTAATTAATCTTGTGAATGGATAATAGGAAAATTTATTCATTAGTATTCTTAGCCAATTACATGCTGGAGGCTTCCAAGCTAATGCCGACAATCAGTAAGATCCGAACCAAATGATTGTGTGTGTGTGTGATGAAATGGTTGAGTTACCATTTTGACAATGAAAGGAAACAGTTCAACACACAAACACATGCACTTAAGCAAAAGACTGAAATATGTGCTGGGGTTGAAATGATAGGCTAAAAATAAAATGAAAGTGATGCCCCAGTATCACCACAGTTCAATGAGTGTGACCAGCAAAAAATAAATACAAATAAAAAAAAACAATATGGGTACAGAAATGTCTTTGTGGTTAAGAAGTTAACTTCACAACCATATAGCTCAAGGTCTTGTTCCACAGCAAAGTAACTTTGGATATCTTCCACTGCAGTTTTAACTTAATTGCTTTACGAGAACAGAGAGAAGTTCAGAGAAGGGAGGTAGTTCTCGTTACAGGGACATAACTCAGGATATTCAATAAGTAAAGAACGAGTAACCGTTTATGCACTAAGGTTGACGTAATTGACTAAAACCGTTGAAGGTGTTGCCAAGCAACATGCTTGAGTTTATCATACACACACACACATATATATATATATATAACTGGAACAAAGGTTCCAGCTGATCTGATCAACAGAAGAGCCCGCTCATGAAATTAATGAGTAAGTGGCTGATCACTCCACAAACAAGTACTCTTAATGTGGTTCTCAATGAGTTTTAGTAAGACATAGAATGTAAGAAGGTTGGCTCCTTTGAATTACATGTACAACTAATTTTTGCCAGCTGAGTGGATTGGAGTAACATGAAATAAAGTGTCTTGTTCAAGGACACAACATGATGCCAGGAATTCAATTCCCAATCTTACAATCGTGTGCCATATACCCTAACTACTAAGCCATGTACCTTCACTATACACACACACAGACAAAGCAGATAAATACATAGATAAAGAAATAACTTCAGTGATATTGTCATAGCAGGGCAAGTCAAGAGATGTCTATAAGATACAACTCTGTAATTCAATATTCTCCACTTCCTCTTTGAAATTGGACTTCTGCTTATAAAAAGAAAAGCATCACATTATGAAGAAGCCTTTATTGATTTCTCAGTAAAGCTAATAACAAAGAATCTGAGGAATAAATTTCAAAACAAACCTGGATGGTATGAAGTTCTACATCTTGTTGGGAGCATGATTCAATTTTACTAGGGACAGTCCGGACATATGCTTCAATGTCGATAATAGATTCCTTATTTATGCTGATGTTAGAAGAAAGAAAAAAAAAAAAAACAGGTAATTTATCACACTATTTAAAACCAAAATATGAAATTATTGAAATGATATCATTTAAATTCAGTTTCGGTTTGAAAATATTCTTTAATAACAAAACTGTCAATCAATAAGAAATCACAATGTTTGTAATCTTGTTCACAGAGAAAATATATTGATCATAGTACAGGGGTATGGTTTTATGAACAAACTGGTGTGAAATATTAGAAAGTACTCACTAATAAAACTGAGCATAAAAATTAAATGATATGACAGGTGCAGGTGGTGATGGTGTTAGTTGATCTTCCAACTGATTCAAGGTAACTACATTTCTATTCATCATCATTTAATGTCTGTTCTCCATGCTGGCATAGGTTGGACAGTTTAACAGAAACTGATCAGGCTCCCCATCTGTCTTGGCATGGTTTATACAGTTGGATGCCCTTCCTAATGCCAACCACTTTACAGACTGTACCGGGTGCTTTTACACAGCACTGGCACAGGTGTGTTGATGTGGCAGCAGCACCTGTAAGCCAGCAAGGTTAGGATTGCTCAGCTGAAGAAGGGATGCAGAGGACATGCCAGTATGCAGGGGCAACTACGATTTAACCCTTCTGATACCAAATTACCGGAGATCATCCCTGGTTCTTTGATGATAATTTATGTTTCAACACCAGATTAAACAATGAAGTTATTTTACTAAATTCTTTATTATTTTCAAAATTAGCTGAAACAAAAGCAACGCATTTCCACAGAAATCATCATCATCATCATCATCATTTAGCGTCCGTTTTCCATGCTAGCATGCGTTGGACGGTTCTACTGGGGTCTGTGAAGCCAGAAGGCTTCATCAGGCCCAGTCAAATCTGGCAGTGTTTCTACGGCTGGATGCCCTTCCTAACGCCAACCACTCCGTGAGTGTAGTGGGTGCTTTTTACGTGCCACCCGCACTGGTGCCAGACAGAGCTGGCAAACGGCCACGAACGGATGGTGCTTTTTATGTGCCACCGGCACGAGGGCCAGGCGAGGCTGGCAACGGACACGAAACGGGGCAGTGCTGGCACTGGTAACACATCTGCAATTTCCATTGATCGATTTCCATTGATATAGTAACAAAAGGGTTAATACTCTATTAATTCCACCAATCCACCAGCTTTGATTTGTACTTTTTATTATCAACCCTAAAAGGATGAAAAGACAAAAAAACTGACCTTGACAAGATCTGAACTCAGAGTGCAGAGACAAAACAAATACTATGTGGCATTCTGTCCCACACTCCAATGACTATCAATTCACCACCTAATTATGGTTAGAATGCAATGCTGTGCACTCTGTAGCCACAATATACTCATTCCATTTACATTAGACATACACATCAGTTAATCCTTTTAATGCCTAACTACTTCCTCAATTTATTTCTGTTCAAAGTTTTAAGTAAATTAATGCTATCCATCTGATGCACTTCACTCATTCTTCTTCAATGTTTGTAGATGCACTGTATTCCTCCTACTATTTCCAAGTGCACAATAATCAATCCTACAAATTTTATAGACATTTTTTTCTTGAGATATTAATATAGTTTTTAAAATATGAAATATTAGAAACTTTTGAGTTAATATTATGAAGGTTTTGTCAATTTCAGTAAACTTTAAGATCTAGATTTTCTTGAGAAATATGTTGTTAATTTAGAGTAATATTTTATATAGTAAGCTTCACAAAGTTCTTTTGATTATTAACCAGTAAAAATAATTTAAAAACACAGAGGTTATCATGTTCTCTTCTATGCCGTTGAGAGTATGGCAACCTCACTAGTGATGGTGCAATGATAAAAGACACACAGTGCAGTGTGTAAAGGAGTTAGTTTTTATGAAGAACATTCATCATAGAAACCACACTAAAATTGATGCATTTAAGTGAGATATAATCTTTTGAGTCATCTAGGAGAGCAGTAACTAAATAAATAAGGACTGTCCAACCTTTGCCAGCATGGAAAATATAAATTGATGATGCTGATGATGAACTTCCAATAAAAAAGTAAAAGTGTAGCAGTCCAAAATGAGCTGCTGCTGCTAATACAATAATTGTTTATACTGTTAACATAGTGGAGATGTATAACACTGGTTTCAAATTTTGGCACAAGGCCAGCAATTTTGGGGAAGGGGATAAGTCAATTACACTGACACCAGTGTACAACAGGTACTTATTTTATTGACCCTGAAAAGGTGAAAGCCAAAATCAACCTTGGTGGAATTTGAACTCAGAATGTAAAGACAGATGAAATGTTGTTAAGCATTTTGCATGGTATGCTAACAGTTCTGCCAGCTCACTGCCTTTGGAGATGTATAATGTTGAAGAATGTTTCAGCTCAAAAGAGAGAAATATTGTGAAACCAAAACCAACCTTGCAGCAAACTTCACCATTTGTTTGCTAGTCTCTTTTCCAACAGCTATAAGACCTTGCACAGTCCAGTAACGCTGCCGCAACACAAAAAAGCATTGTTTACCTGGAAGACATCCAAAAGGAAGGAATTCAGCAAACATGGCAATACTTGGATACTCGACATTGAAATTAGAATGAAAATTTTTAAATTGGGAAAAATGTTCATATAAAATCAAAGTGGCAACATGTCATTGTCAAAGGAATGGACCAGATAACAAATAACAGATGTCAAAAGGCAGAGATCAGACACTGAAGATACAAAGAGCAACTTGCACTTCCTCATCCCCTGCTAACCCTTCCCTGTGATAAAAGTCCTCAGCTCTTCTATACTGCTCTTGGCCTGAACAGCTACCAGCAACCTTCACATCCATCAGGATGAAGAAGCTCAATCATATGTTACAGATTTACTTGGGTACAAGTTAATGCTGATGAATCATTTCTAACATAGGCATAAGGTAAGAAATTTGGGTGAGTTGGGGGAGAGGTTAGCTGATTATATTGGCCTCAATACTTGACTGGTATTTTATTTTATTGACCAGAGGGTTGAAAGGTGAAGTTGATTTCAGCAGGATTCAAATTCAGATGACAAAATGTCCTTCTGATGAATGAGATGTGTTCTACATGCTCAAAACTTTAAGTTAGGTGAAACTAAGTCAAACTATTATTAATAAAAAAGTAAACACACGTTTTCAGTCTCCAGTGAAAAAAATCTCTGAAAGCACGGAAAAGTAGATGTTAAAATTGTTTTCTCTTCAGAGCAAGTGATATAATCTGCAAATTAAAAATGTTGATAACAGAGTCAGCATTGTTATTTTAACTCCATTAGTTGAAAAGTAAAGGAAAGCTTACCTTTGCTACGGCTTGTCTGTAACCTGGCCCTAATCCACACCTTTGTGTCTGCAATCTGAGGTGTAAGGTCTTTCACATCAATTATTTTGCGGTTGATTTTTTCAGACGATTGAATGAGAGGAAGGTTGCCATAGAAGTCTTTGGAAAAATCTTCTTCATTATCAACCGGCTTGAGAAACAAATAAAAAAGAAATTACATAATTCTGAGAATATATTATCATTGTTCATTGCAGGGAAGTCTATTCTTTATACAATTATTCTAAAAATTAAAATTCGACATCTGTCTCAAAAATAGATAAAAAATATATACTGGCATTGAGGCATATCTTTAAGAGGCAAGGAGACATTACGCAACTTAATTTATTTGTCGAAAATTTTGAAAATATAAGTAAATGACTTCAGCTTGAGCAATAACAAAATATAAAAGGAAAATGAACAAAACAAAAAGAAACAAAGCAACTTAAATATCTGAAATTGTTTATAAATGACTGCAGTTTTTTTTACCCGTAATTATCTAAACATGCATAACTAAGATCAGATAATGATATAATTAGTAAATAGCTCTGAGTTCATCAATATTTACATAAACATTATGATAAATGGTTCTCACTGACAATTTCAGGAAATTCATTGTATCAGGTATCTTTGTCTGCTATTGTATAGAAAAGACTTGATATGAAATTCTTATTTGCAAATGTTAATTATGTTGTTCCAGAAAGATCTTCAGCATTGGTGATGGTAATGATGATGATGATGATAATAAATGCTCTAATGCAATACCAGGCAGTGGCTAGCATGGCTTCTGATCTTAACTGATTGGAAGTGTTATTACGTACATGTTTTGGAATAGTGTAAAAGATGGCCTAGAGCAAATATTCTTCTCAATACTGTAGATTTACTTGTCAGTTGCTTGACCATAACCAGTTGAGCATGTCCCTTAATGCTTGACTATATGTGCATCTCTGATCACAGGTAGAAGTAGTGGGGGAGCATCATAGCTATCTCTGCGAGCCTGTAATGACATGATTAAGATCTGGTCATCAAATCTAAGTAGAGACTTCAAACTTGAAATCTTCAAAGCCACAGTCGAACCAATTCTACTATATGGCTCAGAAACCTGGACGTTGTCAAAGAAGCTTGAGAGGCGGTTGGATGGAACCTACACTCGCCTCCTTATGAGAGCTCAAAATTTATCATGGAAGTGTCATCCAACCAAAATGCAAATATATGGAAAACTACCACCTGTGTCATCTCTTGTGAATGGTAGGAGAGTCCAGTTTGCTGGACATTGTTGTAGAGCTGAAAACGAGGCAATTTCTACTCTTCTCCTCTGGAAGCCATCTACTCGCAATACCAGAGGGCGCACACTTTCCTACCCTGATGTAATCTCCAGGGATACAGGCATCCAGCAACAGGACCTCCGTAATGCTATGATGGACCGTGAAGTCTGGCGTAGCATGGTAAATTCCATTGTCTCGACCACGGTCGAACAATGATGTTGATGATGTCTGAGAGGGATTCTTTGGGGTTTGAATAATTCACCCCTGGAAAGATGGGTGTTTTCTTCATCATCCTTAAAAAACTCTTATTCAGGGACCTTTTGAGTGGGATGGACTACTCATCCAGAAGAAAATTCTAACCAAACCCCACCTGCAAGGTCATGTGCTGTTTATCTTCATATGGGATCACCATGTTATGATGCATGTGCTTGGTGTACCTTTGTGAGATGGGTGTATTGGGCTTCATATATTTGTACCTCAGCATCACTTTGATGGCATGTGCTGCTCTCATTCACTTAATAATAATAATAATAATAATATAATAATAATAATAATAAAATAAAGGTTTCAAATTTTGGCACAAGACCAGCAGTTTTGGGGAAGTGGGTAAGTTGATTACATCAACAAGGGTTCAACTGAATAATAATAATGATAATAATCCTTTCTACTAAAGGCACAAGGCCTGAAATTTGGTGGGGGGGGGACTAGTCAATTACATCAACCCCAGTATTTCACTGGTACTTAATTTATTAATGCTGAAAAGCTGAAAGGCAAAGTCGACCGTGGCGGAATTTGAACTCATAACGTAGTGATGGGCGAAATATAATACCACTAAGCATTTCATCCAGCATGCTAACGATTCTGCCAGCTTGCTGCCTTAATAAGAGTGATAATAATGATTTCAAATTTTGCCACACAGGCAACAATTTGGGGGGAGGGAATGAGTTGATTATACCAACTCAGTGTTCAACTGGCACTTATTTTATCAACTCTGAAAGAATGAAAGGCAAAGTTGACCTTGGTTGAATTTGAACTCAGAATGTAGTGATGGGCAAAATACCACAAAGCATTTCATCCATCTTACTGCCTTAATAATAATAATAATAATAATATAATAATAATAAAATAAAGGTTTCAAATTTTGGCACAAGACCAGCAGTTTTGGGGAAGTGGGTAAGTTGATTACATCAACAAGGGTTCAACTGAATAATAATAATGATAATAATCCTTTCTACTAAAGGCACAAGGCCTGAAATTTGGTGGGGGGGGGACTAGTCAATTACATCAACCCCAGTATTTCACTGGTACTTAATTTATTAATGCTGAAAAGCTGAAAGGCAAAGTCGACCGTGGCGGAATTTGAACTCATAACGTAGTGATGGGCGAAATATAATACCACTAAGCATTTCATCCAGCATGCTAACGATTCTGCCAGCTTGCTGCCTTAATAAGAGTGATAATAATGATTTCAAATTTTGCCACACAGGCAACAATTTGGGGGGAGGGAATGAGTTGATTATACCAACTCAGTGTTCAACTGGCACTTATTTTATCAACTCTGAAAGAATGAAAGGCAAAGTTGACCTTGGTTGAATTTGAACTCAGAATGTAGTGATGGGCAAAATACCACAAAGCATTTCATCCATCTTACTGCCTTAATAATAATAATAATAATAATAATAATAATAATCCTTTCTGCTGGAAGTATAGTTTGGGGGAAGGGATTAAGTCAATTACATGAACCCCAGTGCGTAACTGGTACTTATTTAATCAACCCTGAAAGCAGCAGAATTTGAACTCTGAATGTAGCAGCAGACGAAATACAGCTTGCTAATCATTTCACCCAACATGCTAACGATTCTGCCAGCTTGCCACCTTAGTATAATGATAATAATAATAATAATTATCATTATTATTATTATTATTGTAATCCATTCTGACACCTCAGCACATTAAGCAATCAATTGACTCAACTCATTTCTCTTGGGCAACAGATACTGATCTATCATCATCATCATCATTTAACATCTATATTCCATGCTGGCATGGGATGGCCTGTTTGACAGGATCTGATAGGTCAGAGAACTATATCAAGTGCCAATTACTATTTTGGCATGGTTTCTACAGCTGGATGTTCTTCCTAATGCCAACCACTTTACAGAATGTACTGACACTTTACATGTCACTGGGACTAGTGAGGTTGCCATGTGGCTTGCAAGACAAGATTCCTTACTTGGAGATGGGTAGAGTATTGAGAGAGGTGGCTTATGCCAAGTGCCGAGAGGCAGTTGTATAACAGAAGGATAAAAACAGAGGTCTTGCTGTAGAAGAGACACATGGCTACTCTACTTTTCTATGCTTGCATGAGCCAAAGACAGATTTTGTATGGCAGGATGCCCTTCATGTTATCAACCCTCACTTATTTCCAAGTAGGTTAATATTTCCTTATAGCCAGACAAGTTTTCATGGAAAACTGGAACTGAATGACTGCTTGTATGATAGTGACATGCATTTTCAACTATGATGCAATGTCATAGTTTATATTTATAATATATTAAAGGGGGTGACCCCATAAAGTTAGTGTCTGCTCAGTGATCAGGATGAAAGCACATGGTGCAGTGGTTTAGGTGTTGCGCTCATGATTGTTATGCTGTTCAGCAGCTTTCTGTTTATTTTTTAAAAATATTTTATACTGACACACCTGAAGCATTACCATCTATCTCTGCCTAGCCCATCTTTGCTGTTAAGGCTGCACTCTATATTCAAATTTCAACCTAGAAGGAAATATCATTGTTAATGTAGAATCTACTCACTGTGTCATTCACTTCTGATATTCAGGCTCAAAATTTCTCTATCTGAAATTCATATACTAATTCCACCATACACTAATTCCTCCAATCACTTTTCCTCTGGCATGGAAGAAAATCATCTATCTTGTTTCACTCTTTCTGAGGTTATCACTCTTGGAAACTTTGATGCACACAACACATTTTCGGTCTTATATTATCTCCACACTGACTGGAACTGATGCAGGATCATTTTCTAACCAGAATTATTGGCAATAGCCAGATTCTCACCTATCTACATCATCATCATCATCATCGTCGTTTAACGTCCGTTCTCCATGCTAGCATGGGTTGGACGGTTCGACCGGGGTTCTGGGAAGCCAGAAGGCTGCACCAGGCTCCAGTCTAATTTGGCAATGTTTCTACAGCTGGAAGCCCTTCCTAACGCCAACCACTCCGTGAGTGTAGTGGGTGCTTTTTACGTGCCACCTGCACAGGTGCCAGGCGGGGCTGGCAACGGCCACGGTCAGATTGGTGTTTTTAATGTGCCACCGGCACGGAAGCCAGACGGGCGGTGCTGGCATCGGCCACGAGTTGGATAGTGCTTTTTACGTACCAGTGCTTTTTACGTACCACCAGACCAGGGATCCTGGCTGGTTCAATTCGATTTCGATTTCGCTTGCCCCACATGTCTTCACAAGCAAAGGGGGTTGGCAAGGGTGCCTGTCGTACGGTCGCATTGGAGTATTTTACGTGCCACGGCCACGAGTCGGATAGTGCTTTTTACGTAACACAGACCAGGGATCCTGGCTGGTTCAATTCGATTTCGATTTCGCTTGCCCCAACATGTCTTCACAAGCAAAGGAGGTTGGCATGGGTGCCTGTCGTCGGTCGCATTGGAGTATTTTACGTGCCACGGCCATGAGTCGGATAGTGCTTTTTACGTACCACCAGGCCAGGGATCCTGGCTGGTTCAATTCGGTTTCGATTTCGATTTCGCTTGCCCCAACATGTCTTCGCAAGCATGGGGGTTGGCATGGGTGTCTCGTCGTCGGATGAGGTTCTATATCGACTTCGCTTGCCTCAGCGGTCTTTGTGTCCAAGGGAGGGAAGGCATTCATAAGTGGGCTGGGCTCACTTGTCCTGCCTGGTCTTCTCACGCACAGAATACTTTCCAAGGTCTCGGTCTCTGGTCATTTCCTCAGTGAGGCCTAAAGTTCGAAGGTCGTGCTTCACCACCTCGTCCCAGGTTTTCCTGGGTCTACCTCTCCCACGGGTTCCCTCAACTGCTAGGGATTGGCACTTTCGCACACACCTATCTTCATCCATTCTCGCCACATGACCATACCAGCGCAATCGTCTCTCTTGCACACCACAACTGATGCTTCTTAGGTACAACATTTCTCTCAAGGTGCAAACGCTCTGGCGAGTATGTACACTGACATTACACATCCATCGGAGCATACTGGCTTCATTCCTCACGAGCTTACGCATGTCCTCAGCAGTCACGGCCCATGTTTCGCTGCCATGTAGCATGGCTGTTCGTACACACGCATCATACAGTCTGCCTTTTACTCTGAGCGAGAGGCCTTTAGTCACCAGCAGAGGTAAGAGCTCCCTAAACTTTGCCCAGGCTATTCTTATTCTAGCAGTTACACTTTCAGCACACCCCCCCCACTACTGACTTGGTCACCTAGATAACGGAAGCTATCAACTACTTCTAGTTTTTTCCCCTGGAAAGTGACGGAAGTTGTTTTCTGCAGATTTTCGGAGGTTAATGCTCCCGAGCATCTGCCACATACAAAAACTATCTTCCCAGTTAGCCTACCTTTGACATTGCTGCACCTCTTATGTGTCCATAGCTTACACACTGGGTACATCTTATAGAGTTTCTACCTACACCTTTTCTACAGATCGAGCAGGGCCATCTTCCTGAAGATATTTGTGGATTGTCTACCTTTCTACTTATTAACTTTGGTTTTAGCTAGGTTGACTCTAAGGCCCCTTGATTTTAAACCCTCCTTCCACACCTGGAACTTCTCCTCCAGTTCTGATAGTGACTCAGCAATAAGAGCAAGGTCGTCAGCGTAGAGGAGCTCCCAGGGACAGCCTGTCTTGAATTCCTCCGTAATTGCCTGGAGTACTATGATAAATAGGAGGGGGCTGAGTACTGAACCCTGGTGGACCCCAACCTCTACTTTGAATTCTTCTGTGTACATGTTGCCAACCCTAACCTTACTTACGGCATCTCTGTACATGGCTTGCACAGTCCTCACCAGCCATTCATCTATCCCTAGTTTCCTCATTGACCACCAGATAAGGGATCGGGGGACCCTATCAAAAGCTTTCTCCATGTCAACGAAAGCCAGGTACAGGGGCTTATCTTTGGCTAGGTATTTCTCCTGCAGCTGCCTCTTACCAGGAATATAGCATCAGTGGTGCTTTTCCCTGGCACGAACCCAAACTGCATCTCATCTAAACTAACTCTCTCTCTAATTAGTTGGGCTATGACCCTCTCCGTAACCTTCATTACTTGATCCAACAGCTTGATACCTCTGTAATTATTTGTATCTAGGGCATCACCTTTACCTTTGTAGCAGTTGACTAGTATGCTGCTGCACCAGTCATTGGGTATGACTCCTTCGTGTATCACCTGGTTGACTATACGGGTGACTAGGTATAGCCGACACTGCCAGATATTTTGAGCATCTCTGCAGTAATTCCTGATGGGCCTGGGGCTTTCCCTGTCTTCATGCTTCTAATTGCCTTAGCTACCACGGAACTATCAACTCGGATAGCTGGTCCCTCTGTAGGGTCAACATGCGGCAGACTCTCTTTATCCCATTCATTTTCCTCATTCAGTAACCTTTCATAGTGGCGTCTCCAAGCTTCTCTCTTTGCATCCTCATTTAGCGCAAGTGAACCATCCTCCATGCGAACACATTTCTCTCCTACCACATCACGATTCTCTCTCACACACTGTCTTGCAACACGAAATACCTCAAGTCTTTCATCCTCTCGGCGCAGGACATTGGCAAATTTTCTCTTATCTGCTTCCCCTCTGGCTAGATAGACCTGTCTCCTAGCTTCCCTTCTGGCAGTCTGATACCCTTCCCTGCTACCACCGTTCTTCCAGGCCTTCCAAGCCTGTTTCTTTTGTCTAATAGCCCTGTCAACAATATTGTTCCACCACCACGTTATTTTGGGTCTTAAGGGGACTTTGCACCAGCCACTGAATTTCCCAATACTATGCACCTATATAAATTCTATGTAAACACATACACCACCTTTCAGAAAGAAGTGAGAATAATAGGGAGAGTAAAGAGGATAAAGTGTAGAGATGGCTCAGCAATAGATGGCAAACCCTCAGGAAGTTATAGAAAAATTTAGAAAGGAAGCTGATGTTAAAAACATATAATCCACATCAACACCAGATGCACTTTCATGAATGATGCTGTAAAATTACTGTTTCTAAAACATTTTTCTGTTCTTAATCTTGATAGTATTCATCATCATCATCAGCCTCCTCCTCATCATTTAATGTCCATTTTCCATGCTGGCATGGGTTAGATGGTTTGACTGGAACTGGCAAGCCAGAAAGCTGCACCAAGTTCCAGTCTGATTTGATTTGGTTTTTACAGCTGGATGTCCTTCCTAACACCAACCACCCCAAAAGTGTAATGGGTGTTTTTTACGCACCACCAGAATGGGTGCCATATGCATGACACTGGCAACAGCCACACTATGATTTCACAGGTGCCATTTATATGACACAGGCAACAGCCACAACTACAGTATCGTTTGGCTTGACGAGTTTTCTCAAGCACCGCATATTGCCAAAGGTCTTGGTTACTTGTCATCACCGACGTGAAGCCCAGCATTCAAAGATCATGCTTCATCACCTTGCTTCCATGGAGCTCAACATTCAAAGACCAGCAATGGCCATAACTACAATTTTGCTTGGCTAGATGGATCTTCTCAAGCACAGCATATTACCAAAGGTCTCAGTCACTTATCATTGCCTCTGTGAGGCCCAGCATTTGAAGATCATGCTTCACCACTTTGTTCCATGTCTTCCTGGGTCTACCTCTTCCACAGGTTCCCTCTACAGTTAGAGATTGACACTTCTTTGCACAGCTGTCCTTGTCCATATGCATCACAATGGATGAGGACAGCTGCGTATTAAGTCATCATCATCATTGTTTAACGTCCGCTTTCCATGCTAGCATGGGTTGCATGATTTGACTGAGGACTGGCGAGCCAGATGGCTGCACCAGGCCCCACTCTGATCTGGCAGAGTTTCTACAGCTGGATGCCCTTCTTAATGCCAACCACTCCATCAGTGTAGTGGGTGCATTCACGTGCCACCTGCACGAGGGCTAGTCAGGTGGTATTGGCAACGGCCATGCTCAAATGGTGTTTTTTACATGTCAAATAATTGCATTAAATTTTCAGATGTGCTTTTCCTTAGGATTTACTACCAATGTATGATTAAGGAATTTGTATTAAAATCATACAATTCTGACTTTGATCTCACTGAATGGCACTTTGGGTAAATGTTTTTTAACCATAACCTTGAGTTGATCCAAATTTTGTGAGAGAAATGGGGTGGAGACAAACTATCAAAACCAATTATATGGTCATACCTGATTAGCTGTGGTTTCTCCTCGCTCACCTCCTTCAGTTTCAGAGGGTTTGAAAAGGTAAGAATGTGGCCCTTCATTCTTTAAAAATGCCATTAAAAAAATTACGAAAATATTCAATGAAAGTTAAATTGTGAGACTACATACTGGAGGTTATATATTTCTCAAGTTGCTGCATAGTTGCATAATTATGACATTCACTTCACAACCTCATGGTTTTGAGTTCAGTCCAATGTGCAGCTCCTTGGGTGCTTCTACTATAAACGTGGGCTTTTCAAAGCCTTACAAGCAAATTTGGTAGACAGAAACTGAGAGAAGTCATCCATCCATATATGTTGGATCGTTAGCTCCTACACGCATTTTTTTCTCTCTTTGTTTCTTTTCTGTGTATCTTTCTGTTGAAGAGCGTAGGCTCGAAACGTAAAAGACTTGTTTTATTTCTATTCCTGAGCGCCATACTAATACAATTGTTTGTTTGTTCTCCACCTGCCTCCGTCTTTTGTTTATTTTTGTAAACCTGCATTCGTCTTTTGTTTATTTTCGTAAACCTCCCCATATATATATATATATATATATATATATATATATATATATATATATACACACATACACACACATTAATGTTAAACAATAAGAATGAGTGCTCAACACTGCATTAGTGGATAAATGTTCTTTATTTGTGGGTTAACCAGGCTACCAATAGTTTCATGTTAAGAGAGGGATGTATCTCTTAACAATTCTCAAGCCTCTTGCATGGGACATTGGTGCTTATCTCCATTTTGAAGAAAGTGTGTGTGTGTGTGTATATATATATATATATATATATATATATATCATCATCATCTTCATTTAACGTCCGCTTTCCATGCTAGCATGGGTTGGACGGTTCAACTGGGGTCTGGGGAGCCCGAAAGCTGCACCAGTCCAGTCAGATCTGGCAGTGTTTCTACAGCTGGATGCCCTTCCTAACGCCAACCACTCCGAGAGTGTAGTGGGTGATTTTATGTGCCACCGACGAGGCTGGCAAACGGCCACGCTCGGATGGTGTTTTTTATGTGCCACCGACACAGGTGCCAGACGAGGCTGGCAGACGGCCACACTCGGATGGTGTTTTTATGTGCCACCGACACAGGTGCCAGATGAGGCTGGCAAACGGCCACGATCGGATGGTGTTTGTTACGTGCCCACAGCACGGAGGCCAGTCGATGCGGTACTGGCTACGGCCACGTTCGAATGTTTTTCTTGTGTGCCACGTGCCACCGGCACTGGTACCACAAAGATACAAATTCCATTGATGTTCATCTATTTTGATTTGTTTTGATTTTCACTTGCCTCAACAGGCCTTCACAAGTGTCACAAGAAGGAAGGTATGCACAGGTAGACTGACTACGTCCCAGGTAGGGGCCACAGGTTATGGCCTGACTAGTCTTGCCGGGTCTTCGGATGGTGTTTTTATGTTCCACCGACACAGGTGCCAGATGAGGCTGGCGAACGGCCACGATCGGATGGTGTTTGTTACGTGCCCACAGCACGGAGGCCAGTCGGTGCGGTACTGGCTACGGCCACGTTCGGATGGTTTTCTTGTGTGCCACCGGCACTGGTACCACAAGGATACAATTCCATTAATGTTCATCTATTTTGATTTGTTTTGATTTGATTTGATTTGATTTGTTTTGATTTATATATATATATATATATATGATGATGATGATTAACGTCATCACTTAATGGCCATACTCAATGTCAGTATGTGCTGGATGGTTTGACAAGGATCTGATGAGTCCAAGGACAGCATTATGCTCCGGTGTCTGCTTTGATATGGTTTCTACAGCTGGAAGCCCTTCCTAATGTGAACCACTTTACAGTATGTACAGGGTGTATTTTCAAGCCACTAGCTCTAGTGAGGTCCCCATTCAGCTCATAAGACTACAAAACCTGCAGCAGAGAGTGTATGTTTACATGCATAAGAGTATTTATAGGGGTGGTGGTGGTGAGGGGGCAGGTGCTCATGCATATGTGCTTCCTCACATTTGCACTTTCCTGAAAGTCATTGACCTGCAAGCAGTGACATCCATTTCCCCTGTGAACAAATCTTTGCACCTTAGAAGATATGTAGAATGAGATTCCTTACTTGAGAAGCAGGTTAGGGTTAGCTGTAAAAAAAAGCCTCAGTACAATATTCATCTAATCCATGCTAGCATGGAAAAAACAGATGTAAAATGAACAAACAAAATATAATAATTACCTTCTTTAGAGCAATGGACTCGTTGAAGACAACTGAGAACTACATCTAAATCAGTGTTTCTCAACCATTCTTTATCTATGGAACCATTTGATTCCTATTTTACTCAGATGAACCCTCCTAGCCATTTGATGTTAAAAAAATCCTATTATATTTTGATAATTAAACATTGTTAGGAACTGAATAAGAATAATTACTGAAATTTTTTGTGTATTGTAGAATTGTAACCGATTTATTGCAGATAAATTTTAATAACAAAATCATATACTGACCCCTAAGGGCCATATGGACTCCAGTTGAGACCCACGGATCCAAGTGATTTATTCTAAAGTTTTATTTCTCAGGGATCAAATTCCAATAAGGTACAGTTTATTTCTTCATTCTCTAATAATCAGTGTACTTAGAAATTTAAAAAATGAAGGGAAGTGAATTATACTTAATTTAAGAGAGAGGTCGGTGGGAAGAACATTTACAAACCTGTTGATCTGCCTTCTTATTCTGCTCTTTATAAGCCGCTTTTTTTGCAGCCTTCTCAGCCTCTTTTTGTTGCTTCTTCAAAGCCTTTTTTGATGGTTCTGTTGATTCTTGTTGCTGACCTCTAAGATATAAATGAAATTGAAAAAAGAAAAAAAAAAAATTAGATGTAAGCAGTAAAATAACTAGGAAGTAAAATGTTTTTTAGGAGAGCAGAATTTACTGTGGTTGGGTAGGAAAAGGTAAATAATAATAATAATAATGATGATGATGATAATAATAATAATTCATTGTTTTATTAGCCACAAGGGCTCACATTAAAGGAAATGCAACAACATAAAAGACGAAAATGGGACGATACAATGGGTTTTCTGTGCGTAAACAATATGAATAACAATGAAAATTGAATAAATTAAAATTTTCAAAGGGGAGATGCTTTAAGGTCCTCGTGGAAAAACCCAGAAAAGCCACGGGTGCTTGATCAACAGGGCAAGAGCCCTTCTCCTTTAATTCCCTTTTTACAGGTGCATGCTCAGAATCGGTCCTTTCACACTGGCCATTCTTCCAACAAACTTGCTACGAGGCAACACTTCCTTTGGCCTCAACTTCCATGTCAAGTGAAACTTGAAAAAGTTGATGAGGGCTTGGCCAAGGAGGAAAGTGTCTGTCTTTAGCTCTTTCAAATGAGTTCACCATACTACCTCTTTCACTACATCCATTGGAGAAATAAAAATTGCCTGCCCCCTCCCAGCTAAAAGAGGCCAGTGAGGCAATCTTCACAATGGATAGCCAGATCTGTCCTACATGCAACAGCAAGTGTTTGACATAAAACCACAGGTCAGCAATACTCAGGCACTGGACTAGGGAGTGCAGAACGGTTTCATCATTGTGGGGACACCTAGGGCAGGAACGGCTGATGGCACTTCTATGCCTGTAAAGTTAATCTTGAATAGGCAGTGCCCCTCGGTAGCACTGCCAGGCAAAGGATCACTGGAGTTATCCATAGGCCCAAGCCTGAAAGTTCTCCGAAACAGACCAGTTAGCTGGTCTTCATCAATGCCCAGAGTTTCCCCGAGAACATTGTTGCACTTTCCCTCCACTAGTTCTTTATAGAATATTAGAGTGGAACTACCACTGACTGCATTAGCTGCCTGGCGGAGAGCTGTAAGTGATTGATGGCACTCGAGGTGCCAAGCACCCCTCCTTGGTACGCCTAATCCAAGTTTGCAGCTCAGTCAAAGAGACGAGCTATGAAAAAGTGTGCCTGACAAATGGTGACTACACCTGCTCACTGTCAAGAAAATGCTATAGATGCTCAACCTCAGTGCATGTCTGCACATCAGTAAACACGGCATACCCAGCCTTCCATTCAGCAGCTGTTGACAGCAGATGGAGCACCTGACCAGTGGAATGCACCCCTTTCACAAAAAGTGGAAAAGTACGTGCACCAGCTTGGTCAACCAGCAAACAGGGCAAAGGACGACAGTCAAGTGGTAATAGCTGATGGACGCGATATACGCATTCACCACCTCTGCTCGACCTTTCAGGGACAGCTTCCTCTCAGCCCATTTCTGGGTGAGATTGACTACCCTGTTTGTCACCTCGTCCCAGTTTTTCTGCATTTAGAGGTTCGGACTAAACCAGACTGTCCAGCACCCCTTGATGCTGCTGGACAGCATGGACTTGCCTCTCCAGATGCCGAGTTGTAAGTCCACTGACTTTTCCGCATTGAATTTTTGCTCCTATCACTGCTTCATATTCTTGTAGTGTGTCACCAATCAGGTCTATATGCCTGTAGCTTGACACTATGATGGTGACATCATCAGCGTAAGCAGACATACTTCTCCTACATCCTAGATTATGCAGGACACCCCTCAAAGCCTCCAACTTCCACAGTAATGGCTCAAGAGTCAGTACATACAGAAGGGAGGAGAGAGGGCACCCTTGACAGACTGAATGCAAGATGCTGAATGGCTCCAACAAGTGACCATTCACCCGAACAACTGAGCAGATGCCGCTGTACAAAGCAGCAACCCAACCACAGAAAACTGGACCAAAACCGGCTGCCTTGAGGACAGCTGCCAAGTATTGATGGTCAACCCTATCAAAGGCTTAAGATTGATCTAAACTGATCAGAGCCCTACCCTCTCTAATGATGGAGGTTATTGTGAATAGTCCTGGTTGGGATGGCACGTTTGGGCCTCGCCAACCAGCTTGTCCACAAGTGCCAACCTCTTCGCTAATACCTTGGCCAAAATCTTCAGCTCTACATTGAGTAGTGATGGGCCTGATATTTTCTATAACATCCCCCTTGTTTGGGTCCTTTCTCAACAGTGTCACAGCCCCTCAACAGACAAAAGTGGGAATTCTCCCATTCTACTGCCAGTTGCAGTAGACGTCTGCAAACAAGTCTGGCATTGAAGTATAAAGCTCGTAGGGCAGACCATTCCTACCTGGCAATCTACCTCTCATGCAACTCTTCATCATTTCCTGTATTTCCATGGCTATTATCGGCCTTTCTCAGCACTCAGCCTCACTCGCTGAAAGTTGTGGCAGGCTGTCCAGGTACACACCAAAGTCTGCCCTGTTATCAGTCCTACCATTCATCCTGAACAGTCAAGCAAAGTGCTGCTGAAAAGTCGCACACATCCGTTTTAGTTTGAACAACTCACATCCACTCTGATCCACCAAAGACCGAATGGTGGGTTTATTGACACTTTTTGTCTCCGCCATGCAGGCCCATCATGATGCTTTCATTCCCTCATGCTTAGTGAATATGCCTTAGCTCTGACAATAACAATAATAATGTTATATTCCTGGGTGGTCATTTTTGTTCTTGCCAAATAAAGATACACACTATACATTCGTCCTTCACTTGTTTATTATTGTTCTTATTTTATCTCATGTCTATTGTCTGGAAATCTTTCATCACACATCTGTGACCTCTTCAGTGACTCTGCCATCCATGTATTTCCTCCTGTTCTATTTCATCCATCCATGTGTATCCTTATCTGTGCATGTGTGTGCATGTCTATGAGTTTCGTGTGTATGTATGTGGGTTTGCTCAGTATATTATTTATATCCATATCCTTTATATAGATATTTTTTCCATTTATTTACTCATTATCTCTATTTCTTGTATTTCATCATAAGCATGAAGTACAGAGAACAATTGTATAGTATGTAAGATGAATCCACAGGTTAACTGTCAGAATAGGAATGTAGTCAGACAAGATATATCAACACATAGAACAGACATGACACTTAGACAGATTATAGTGACCACACACATAGTAATAAACAAACCAAGCTTCAATAGAAAAGACGAATGGAACAATAACATCTGCCACCACTAGATCATGCAACATAACTAAAGACAGAAAGGAAAAAAGGACACAGATACAAACAGTATAATACATAAACCTATGTATACACACACAAAAGTCACACATGTGCATACTTATGATGAAATAAGTCAATAAATGAAAAAAAAAAACCTATTTAGGCATGGATACAAATAATATAGTAAGCAAACCTGTATACACACACACACTAGTGTACACACATGCGCACACACACACAGATAAGATGCAAACAAGTGCAGATAAGGATATACATCATAGAGAGAGACAGAATGGACTAAACACAACAAAAGGAAACACATGGATGGAAGAGTCACTGAAGAAGTCAAGATATGTGATGAAAGATTTCCAGATAATGGACATAAGATAAAATAAGAACAACAATAAGCAAGTGAAGAACGAATTTACAGTGTTTATTTGGCAATAAAAAAGGAAAACGACCATCCTGAAGTATAATAATATCTGCTTCAACACACAATTTCACATCAGGAATCTTGCAAAACGAATTCATAAACATAAAATAATAATCTTTATCTTTTTACTTGTTTCATCCACTGAATTGTGACCATACAGGGGCACCACGGTGAAGTCAAACAAACACAAAGACACACACGTACATGTGTGTATGTGTCATCATCATCATCATTTAACATCCGCTTTCCATGCTGGCATGGGTTGGACGGTTTGACTGAGGACTGGTGAGCCAGAAGGCTGCACCAGTCTCCAATCTGATCTGGCAGAGTTTCTACAGCTGGATGCCCTTCCTAATGCCAACCACTCCGAGAGTGTAGTGGGTGCTTTTATGTGCCACCGGTACGAGGGCCAATCAGGCGGTACTGGCGACGACCACGTTCAAATGGTGTTTTTTATGTGCCACCTGCACAGGAGCCAGTCCAGTGGCACTGGCAATGACCTTGCTTGAATGTTGTTTTTCACATTCCACCGACACAAGTGCCAGTAAGGCGACGCTAGTAACAATCATGCTCGAATGGTGCTTTTTATGTGCCACCGGCATGGGGGCTAGTCAGTGGCCGTGGCAACGATCACACTCAGATGGTGCTTTAGCGTTTCACTGCATGGGTACCAGTCAGGCGGTGCTGTCATTGGCCACATCAGCGAATTTGATTTTAATTTCACTTGCCTCAACAGGTCTTCGCAAGCAAAGTTTAGTGTCCAACAAAAGAAAGGTACGCATAAGTAGGCTGGTTACACCCCTGGCATAGGTCACAGGTTATGGTCTCACTTGGCTTGCCGGATCTTCTCAAGCACAGCATGTTTCCAAATGTTTCGGTCACTAATCATTGTTTCGGTGAGGCCCAATGTTCGAAGGTTGTGCTTCACCACCTCTTCCTGGGACTACCTCTTCCACAGATTCCCTCAAATGCTAGGGTGTGACACTTTTTCACACAGCTGTCCTCATCCATTCACACCACATGACCATACCAGCACAGTCGTCTCTCTTGCACACCACATCTGATGCTGCTTAGTTCCAACTTTTCTCTCAAGGCGCTTACACTCTATTGTGTATGCACACTGATATATATATATATATATATATATATATATATATATATATATACGCTTAAATATTTGTTGTGCAAGATTTTTTATGGCTAAACTGGCAATATGACCATTCCGAAATATAACAATATATATATATATATATATATATATATATATGGCAGGCTTTGTTCAGTTTCTGTCAAACAAATTAACTCACAAGGCTTTGGTTGGCCCAGATATCTATAGTAGGAGCCACAAGATGCCACAACATAGGACTGAACCCAGAACCGTGTGGTTGGGAAGCAAGCTTCTTACCACACAGGCAAAAGAGTTTGGTTTTAATTAAGAATCAAAACCAAGTTGCAAATAACAGTTGTTTTAACAACCATTTTTAACATAGGCATAAGACTACAAACTTTGGCAGTAGCTTATTAAATTGACCCGAATACTTCACTGGTACTTTATCAATCTTGAAAGAACGAGAGCCAAATTTGACTTCCCTGGGATTTGAATTCAGAAGATAAAGAACAGGAACAAATATTGCATGGTATTTTTTCTGAAATTCTAGCAATTCTGTAAAACCACCATCCCAAAGAAAATGTTTATCTTAAGCCTATTAGCTCATGAGTCTGGAGCTTGCCTGGGTTTCCAATGCTGTTAGACACCCAAGAGCACAAGATTACTACTGAACAGGATGCCAGTCCATTACAGAGTTAACCCCGACTACTACCAGTGTTCATTTCACTTGAGTGGACTGGGACAACATGAAATGATGTGCCTTGTCTAAGGACCAATGTGCTGCCTGCTCTGAGAATCAAATCCATGATCCAATGATTGTGAGCTCAATACTCTGATAAGTTATGCATCTTCACCATCTCCCACCCTACAATATAAATAATTAAAAAAAACCAATTTATTTTGATAAAATACAAAGTCATTTTCAACAGGGGAAGGGTTAATAGTTAACTGAATTTCACCTCAATGTATTACTGGTTCTTAGAATGAAAAATAAACTATTTGACCTTGAAATTGTAGTATTTTTCTAAGGGAAGTAGAGTAGTTTAGTCAATTGAAATGACTTCAGTAAACTATTTATCTGAACTTTATTTGCTTATATTTTGGAGTAAACTGACACCCACCCACCCACATGTGACTGGATGAGTCTTATAAATAGATGAGCCAGCAGACAGCTGAGGTCAAACTGTGAGAGCTTTAGTCTCGGTATTGATTCTGCATTGGAGCGTTATTGTACAAATGGTTATAAGCTAACCAACTCTCATTGCTTATTGTTATACGATTATATTTGGTACTATGATATATTGTTGCACACATATCAAATATTGTCACGGATGATATAACAGCTTATTACCATATTTGACGGTATATAAGGCACACTTTTTCCCCTCACAAAAGTGTCTCAATCCCAACCTCCTGGTCTTACATGTGAAACTGAAGCCTCGCATAGGCTTTAACCCTTTAAAATTCAAATTATTCTGTCAAATGTAATGCTTATTTATTCACATAGCTTTGAATTAATCATGCATTATCTTGTAGCTTTGAGATTTCAATTATAGGTTTGTTTACTTTTATAGTATGATATTGTAGGGTAGGTGTAAGAATCTTGTATTTGGTCAGTTTGAACATAAAACAAATAGAACATTTTGGCTGGATATGGTTGGTTTAACCCTTTAGTGTTCAGATTACTCTGTTAAATGTAATACTTTTTCACTCAAATTGTTTTGAATTAATCATTTATTATATTATAGCTCTGAGGTTTCAATGACTTGATAGTTTATTTTTAGAATGTCAATGTAGGTTAGGTGTGAGAGGCTAGATCTGGCTAGTTTGAATATAAAACATGTAGAATATTTGGGCCGGATATGGCCGGTTTAAACACTAAGGGGATAATGCATTAAAAACTTTTAATCCTGAATATTCACTGCTGAAATTAGGGTGTGCCTAATATACCTGTATGTCTTTTAATCCTTTCACTTGCACATTCACCATTTTCACAAACAAGGCAAGGAAAAATCTCTACATGTTCACTTGACAAATTAGAAATAGCACCCAAATTTCCCTCAACTCACAATCCACTGTCTTAATACAGGAAGGGTATAATCATAGATTTTTTTTTTCCATTAAAAGACAGTATGGTCATAGCAAGAATGCCTTTAATCTACATAAGGGCAGAACAAGAGCAAAGCAACAATACCACTTTTACAAACACTAAACTTTGCAAATTCTTAGGGGTTAGAAATAGCAGCAACGTCAGTTCCTAAGGCAGCGAGCTGGCAGAAACGTTACGTTCTGAGTTCAAATTCCACCGAGGTCGACTTTGCCTTTCATCCTTTTGGGGTCAATAAATAAAGTACCAGTTACGCACTGGGGTCGATGTAATCGACTTAATTCCTTTGTCTGTTCTTGTTTGTCCCCTCTGTGTTTAGCCCTTTGTGGGCAATAAAGAAATAAGTAACGTCAGTTCCTATGGAATAGCTACGTTTAAATGGCAATAAACATTACTTCACAATATTTTCCTCATCAAACTAGAATGGTACTTAAGAAGAGAAAATAACTAATGGGAAGCCAGAAAACTTTGATTTACCAACCTGTCTTATACCTAATGTCCTAAAAAGTACAGAAGGACAATTTAGATTATGTAATCCTAAATACTCAAGATTGTGAAGGAAAACATCTTGATCTGTTCATCATCCTTTAAATCTTAAGGCCTTGCAGATTTTTATAGTCCCAGATATCATGATCCTCCGGACAAGTTGGTATGTAGCCTGTTGCTCCACTAAACCTTTCGATTTAAGGCTGAAGGCCTGAAATTTTGTGGGAGGGGACTAGCCAATTACATCGATGCCAGCATTTCACTGGTACTTAATTTATCAACCCTGAAAAGATGAAAGGTTAAGTTGACCTAGGCGGAATTTGAACTCAGAAAGTAAAGATGGACAAAATGCCAATAAGCATTCTGTGTGGTGTGCTAGCGATTCTCTTCTTTTCTCTCTCTTGAGACAGCATTCACCCAGGGTGGGTTGAGCTGGCTTCATTCATCCTCAATGCTGCATCTCTCACAAACGCCGACCAGACCTGTCGACTTGAGGCTAACGACCACGTGATCTCCAACCACTCCTTATTCCAGTGGCGAACACCATAGATATGGGAGCCTAGGTTGGGTTCTAGATCAGCCTTGACTGTCATCAGCCAGGTTTTTCGTCATCCACCACATCACTTTCGCCAACCCTGAAGGGGAGCTGGGGCAATTGCTTCGTAGATGAATTCTCCTGGTTGACGACGGAGGGCATGACCCAGCCAACGCAGACGTCTCGTTAGGATGACTTGTCGGAGGGAGGTGATTTCGCACTGGTGTCGCACCAGTCATCTGCTAGCGATTCTGCCAGTTTGCTACCTTGTGTTGCTCTAATAATAATAAATATGAAGCTGAAAGTGCATCTTGAGTAATGTATGTATGTGTGTGTGTACGTATGTATTCATGTGCATAACTGTGTGTACCCTTGTAACATTATGTGATGGCTGTAAATGAGCATCACCATCATACAAACAATGTTGTTCATATCCAGTCTTCTATGAGAAAAATGTATGGCCATGGGAAATAAAACATTGCTTGAAAATAAGTGAGGGCTGGTGACAAGAAAGGCATCATCATCATCATCGTTTAACGTGCGTTCTCCATGCTAGCATGGGTTGGACGGTTCGACCGGGGATCTGGGAAGCCAGAAGGCTGCACCAGGCTCCGGTCTTATCTGGCAGTGTTTCTACAGCTGGATGCCCTTCCTAACGCCAACCACTCCGTGAGTGTAGTGGGTGCTTTTTACGTGCCACCTGCACTGGTGCCAGGCGAGGTTGGCATCGGCCACGGTCGGATTGGTGCATTTTGCTTCAACGAATTTTGCAAGAACAGATAAATGGATTTTAGATGATGATGATGATGATATGGCCAAGTGGTTAAGGTGTTGGGCTTATAATTGTGAGATTATGGTTTCAAATCCCAAACTGGGCCATATATCATGTCCTTTAATAAGGTACTTCACAATGACCCAATACATTTAGCTGAGACTGAGAAACATGGCAACTAGTGGGTAGACAGGAAGTTAATCCTACTGTGTAGGAGTGAGAAATCATTTTCTATTCTCAACCTAAATACCTTGAAAATCTAGATAAGCTCCAACTTCATGAGCTTTTGGGCTCAAAGCAGACTAATCATTTTTTTAGCACATAATTTTTAAAGCTTTCAATAAACTGTTATGAAGTTACAACTTAAGATGTTTTTCTTTTTCTTTTTAAATTATCAAACCGGAATAATTACTACCAGTCAACTGCTAACAATATGTGCAATAATATTGAAGTAGGTTACATGCTAGAGACTCATATAGGCAATGATGTGGAACAGAGAGGTGAAATACTCAACAATTGGGATGTTTCATTATCAACAGTTACAAGGTCAAATAAATGCTTCAGAAGTCGGTTACTACAATGGCATCAAACTGATGGGCCAAATTGTGAATGTTACTGAAAGATGAGAACTAACCTAGAAAAGATGAAGTTCAGGTTTATGCCAGGACAGCATATTGTACTGATACCCTGTTTCTAAAAACAAATGCAGAAACAATTAACCGAAAATAGGCCATTCTATCTAGCATTTGCTGATCTGGATAAAGTTACATTCTGCAGTAGTCACTAAGTAGGGTGAAATGAATGGCTTGGGAGAATTATATTGGTAAGGTGAAAGTTGGTTATGCATTTAAATTAGTATCCAGTTTTCCATGCTATAACATAACTTCAAGTCCAGCAGCTCACGAGAATTTCTGTATGACAATGACCTAATCCTCAAATGAGAGCAATAACTCTAAATAAGAACTGGCTCAGATTATTATGACATGCCACTCATGCCAGCATGGAAAAGTGGATGTATGATGATGATGATGGTATTTCTATTTTCCTTTCTGGAGTAGATTTTATTAGCTGTGTCAATGAAACAACTATAAGTGACTTTCCTTTTGTAAATTGTGTTGTAAATTTCCTAGTATTATTCTTTCACTTGTTTCAGCCACTTGACTTAGGCCATGCTGGAGCACCACCTTAAAGGGTTTTAGTTGAACAAATCGGACCCAGTACTTATTCTCTGTAAGCCCAGTACTTATTCTATTGATCTCGTTTGCTGAACCACTAAGTTACGGGGATGTAAATACACAGTTGTCAAGTCATGGTAGGGGAACAAACACAGATACGAAGACACACACATAAAGATATATATATATATATATATATATATATGTGTGTGTGTATATATGTACAACAAGTTTCTTTTAGTTTTCATCTACCAAATCCACTCCCAAGGCTTTGGTTGACCCAAAGCTATAGTAGATGTTCAAGGTACCACACAGTGGAACTGAACCCAGATTATGTGGTTGGGAAACAAGTTTCTTACCGGACAGCCACGCCTGTGCCTATGTATCGATAATATTCTTTAAGATTCCCCTCTACATTCCACTCTCCTTTCACAATCTTGTGAACTTACCCACCTACTCACCCAATCAAATCACTATATACACCTCCCTGTAATTTGGGTGTCCACCCTGTTGCATCAACACCATCTTATCTCTCTCTCTCTCCTACAGGAGTAGCCATGTATCTCCTCAACTGCAGACACCTATTTCTGTCTCTCTGTTCATACTCTAACTTCTCATCACCTGACAAAAAAAGCCAGCTCCCTTGACACTACACTCCATTCAGTCAAGGGGTTCTTGTCTTGTAAATTACTCGGTGATCTCACAGCTGCTGGTAAAAATTTTAGAGTGGCTTAAAAAACAATTTAGAAACAGAAAACAATATATCTATAAAAGAAGACTATTCTAGTTTCAATCACACCTAGACAGCAGAGCAGCTGGAGTGAGTGTCACCAGTGGTAGCCCTTGAGAATGCCAAACACCCACCTCTACCTCCTATACAGGTTTATACAAAAGTGCTGCAAACCCCACCCCAAATTGCTCTTGCTCCCTCACTATGCTGTCACACCTAAGAGTTCTGTAAAGTGGCCTTACTGAACCAATACTTTTCCTAATTTATATAAATGACTTGAAAAATTTAATACATTTTTATAATTTAAAATCATATGCAATTTGGGCAACATTATACTCCTCAGTTAATAAAAACCCAGCTGATATATATCTAAATTTTGACATTCAGATATTTCTTATGGGTTCAACAGGTAGAGTGTGGTCTTTGGTTATTCAAAAATGTTTGGTTCTACATTTTCACTTAGAAAATGTTAAAACTTAAACATTTCTTGAACGATACTGAAATTTCCAAGGATTCTAACATCCTGTGACCTGGGAATTCTTATATTCAATGTTCTGAAATTTTGATTACATTGAGCTAACGTTGTTTCCAAAGGGTCTTACATGATGTACTTGAACTTCAACGTTTCTCAGAATCGAGCCCCAACTTTTTATTGAAAATGTTTAAAACTTATGTCTGTCCTCAGTTTGAATGTGCCAGAGAAATCTGGAGTTCTTCCAAAAGGATATCGACCACGCCGAGCAAATTTGAGCTATTTTATTTAATCTAAGTGGATTTTCTTATCGTTTAAGTATTTCAAAATTTGAATTTATAGACGAAAGAAAGACAAAAAGAAACCTAATTATGGTTTTTAAAATTTTTGGTAATCTAGTGAATATTCCTTGGATATTCTCATTAAAAAAATGCTTTCAAAACTGTAAATTCTAATGCAAGAGTTGTCTTGAGGTAGGATAAACAACCAGACTACTTGGGGAGATAGTTTCAGGAATTTCCATATAAGTGTAATTCCGCAAAGGTAGGGATATACCTTTCTACACCTTCCCCACAACAAATAATATGGCAAACAAGATTACGTTAAAGGAGTGGCGTATGTGTCCAAAATGCTTTCAGCATAATACAAACACAGAAACCTAGTATTGCATCAGATAAAAGATGATGAAATATGTATCGTTTCAATGTAGTGAAAATATTTATTAGGGTAAATTTTATTTCTATACAACCAACATGTACACGTAACAATGCTACATGTAACAAAGCTGTCGACTTCTGAACATATGAGCTGATAAAGAATGTAAGCGAAATAATACGTAAAAAATAAAACAAAAAATTTCAGTACACGTGCTAGTCTAGCTGCACGCAACTTATTAGTAACAAAACCGGGAAAGATTTAATTAAATACCGACACTTTTGTTTCTAAAGAACCCCAAAGACTGTAATTCGATCAACGATATAGAACAACAAACAATTTGTTGACTATCCTTGTTGAATGTAGTTGTTATTGCATAAACCATCCTCAGATCAGCCCTCAAAGAGCAAACTGAAAACCGAAGTCGTCCTGGCTGTGACCCTTCTGTTTTTTCCACCGGGCATAGTGTACTCAGGACCACACAATCCGAAGCGTCCTTACTTTTGTGATGGCAAGATCTGTGATTTGAGGGACGTTCGGCTATTATACACGGCAGGTCAGGTCAATAACCACGGCGTGGATCCCCCGTTGGTGTGATGTCGATGTAAAAGCATAAATGACCTGTTTTCATTTAACACATACTCTCATATTTGAATTATGTGCTTCTCTAGTTAAGTAAAATAAAATCTACAGGTTGTATATTTAAAGTTTCATGGCATTAATTGGATGCATCACTGACGATTACCATATGTATGTATATGTGTACATAAATATATATATATATTTAGTGTGGGTATGTAACGACAAAATATAAACTTTAGCAGATAATCAACAAAAACACATAAAGTTAAGTAGGAAATAATTACCCGGGTATAGAATTTGAATCTCCTGTCGACATCATAATGACACGAGCAGCAATAATAGTTCAATTAAGTGTGGACAACAACTCTCCGTCTAAAACCTAACGGAATGACGTGAAATTGGATTAATGTCAACAGTGAGAATGAAGTTCAGCTATCGTAAAACTACCATTCTACAACATACCTATATCTTATATTTATAAACATTACAATTCATTTTTGGTGGTTCAATTATTAACAGTTGTGGATTTTTACCAAAAATTAGTAATACATTTTATAAATTTTCGGCTTGTTGTTGTTTTGCAGCACACTTTCGAACCAGTTTCCGCTGTTATTACGCAAGTTAAGTTTTCTAAAGGTCTCTACTTTCTTTTTCTTATCAACAGTTTTCTTCCTCCCAGTGTTATGACAAAGTAAATAAAAATTAAATGCAAGATTAGCAAGGAGGTTTACATTCAGAAAACCAATTTTTGCTGTGAATTACTTTATAATTCTCACAATTTCCAATTTAATAAATAAATGATGAATGGATATAGGGGAAAAAAAAAGCATATATACATATATATGTATGTGTATGAGTATAGTTATGGTGATGCAAATAGGGAAAATAGAACTCAAAATATGAGTATATGCATATCTTTACTAATATTTAGCAGAAACAACAAAGTGACTCAAGATCCGAGAGTTTCGTGTGTTAGGAAGTGCTAACACACGAAATTCTCGGACTTGCTTCTGCTAAATATTAATACACAAACACACGCATATATATACAGGCAGAGAGAGAGAGAGAGAGAGAAACCTTCTTAATTGTATTATGGACCCCCTAGCAAGTTTATGCATTAGGCCAGTGCTTTTCAAACTTTTTGCTGGAGCGGAACCCCAAGGAAACATTCCACTGGCTCGAGGAACCCCTGTGCAATAATTTAATAGTCTTATGCACACATATCTGCATAGGAGAATTAAAAATTACTGCCGATTTTAGCAGTTTTGTAACTTCTTGCGGAACCCCTGGACTGTACTGGCAGAACCCTGGTTGAAAACCACTGCACTAGGCCCTACCGCATTTATTGACAGCAGACAACAGCATAAAATTTGGACCCTTGACCCATGGAGTCACTGGGCAACTGCTCGGTCCGTCCATGCCTTGAGACGGCAATGTATATAAGCATGCCTCCTCAAGTGTGTCCTCTCCCGATTTTGTTTCCTCATAACTTTTAGAAAAAATGAGCGTTTTTAATGAAATTCCCTGTAAGTGCTTTTTAGGTGGTGCACATTGCAATAAGATCGGAATTTAATGTGGAATAAAAAAAATAAATAAAAAGGTGGGGACCGCACATATACCTACTAACATACACACACGTATATATTACAAAATGAAAGTTGAAATTAGAAAAAAGAAATTACGTGATATGTGTCAGGAGACATAAGTACGCACCGACCATTTTTTTTTTTTTTTTTTACTTAACAAATTCCGATATAATCGAATCTACACTATCTGAAAGGTATTTGTGGAAAATTTCATAAAAAATAGCCATCTTCCTTCAAGTTATGAGGAAACAAAATCAGATGAGTGCACAGTTGTGTAGATATGCCTATATATATATATATATATATATATATATATAGGGATAAGCTCCTTATGAGCGAGAAACCCAGGGTAACCCCGTAAACCGGCCTACCCCACTATAATATATTATATATATATATATATATATATATATATATAAACAGCACTATATTAATTAAAATAACAGGAAGTCAAAAGATGAATTGTAAAAATATTGGAGAATATGAGTGTAACGAACGATAATAAGAGTGAAGGTGAGATATGCAGAAATTAAGGGGGAAAAAAGAGATTAAAAGAGGAAAGATAGATAGGAAAAGAGAGAGAGAAGAAAGGTAGAAAGAAAAAGAGAGAGAGGAAGAAACGAAGAAAAGAGAAAGAGTAAAAGTAAGACAAGGAGATTAGAAAGGAAGAAAAGAGAAAGAGTAATAGTAATAAAGAGAAATAATGTGTGTAGTAGGCAGAGGAGGAAAAAAGAGAAATAGAAAGGAAAACAAAAGAGAAGTTATAGGAGGAGTGAGAAAGAGAGAGTCTATCCCATAGTACTGTGTTCAATATGGACGACAAAGGAAAGGGAAGGAGGCAAATTGGCCCACTCCTCGTGTTTTTAGTGTTGTTTTTTGGGTCTCCACCGGGCCGCCTGTTGCTACATTGATGAATACAATTTTAAAAATAGTTAAGTGTTGTGGACACGTACAGCAAAAACCGTCCCAGTAGCTTTAGAAAATGTCCAGAAGAAAACAACTGAAGCCGCAACACTTTAGCAGTGAGTACTTCAACATACGTATATATATATATATATATATTTATGTATAAAAATATATTTATATATTGACGCACAGATGCAATCATTTACACCTTCGTCACTTTCTATGTATATACTCTGTTAACTTTAATTGGATATCTCTGTTTAAACATCGCAACATTATAATGTCATCCTGCTTTTGATGAGTCGTGTAATTATAGCTGCATGACATGTCATCAGATTAACAAATATTTTATGTAATCCTACCCTATTACCTGCCCGAGTCAAATGCGACTCTAAAGGGATTCAAGTTGATTTCGTTCTTATAGACAGTTCTTCCAAGGGAAGCAACTGTGGTTATGGTGCACACACACACACACACACGCGTGTGTGTGCGTATGCACACATATCTGTGTGTATGTGTATATATGTATATGTATGCAATCACTCGCATATATCGTCAATGTTGGGAGTTTTCAACATTAGTTTACTCCGAGTTTCACGTTACCGTTTTCCAACACACCCGCATATATATATATATATATGAAATTTATTTTATAGAAGGAGCTTCTACAGGACTAGAACTGTTTCATTCAAAAGAAAACATCAGGCTTCCTGATGATTTCTTTTGAATGAAACAGTTCTAGTCCTGTAGAATCTCCTTCTATAAAATAAATTAATTTACTCTGCTATGTATTGAGTACCTTATTTACTGTGGTTAACCCCGACTCAACCCGGGACCTACATATATATATATATATATATATATATATATATTTAACTGCCAGAAAGAAAAAAAGAGTATTCAAAGATTAATAATATATATTATTTTTGTAGAGTCAGTGAAAGTTTGTTTACAAACGAGTAAAAAAAGCACTCAGTACATGAAGAAAAGTGTATATTTGTATATTTTAGAAGTTGAAGCTTCTTGAAGTATACACTCCAAGTTTAATGTCTCTAGTTACCGAAACAGTTCATTTGAATAATTAATGATGTGAAACTCGGAGTTTCAAGAAGCTTTCTGTGTGTCTTCAAAGATAACAGAAACAAGAAAACAATAAGAACCAAGACATCCCCTTTTAGGATCAATGCTCCTCGTTCCCTCTCGAGGGAGCGATATTATTGGAAGGTATCGAAATCGTGAGGTACAATGCGAGCTGTGTTGCAAAAGCAAAAAATGAAAAAATAAAAGAAATTATGTTCGTACATATCTTACTAGTATATGCGTGTGCATGTATGAATTCAGGCATCACTCCCTGGTTAGGCTCACTTCACATTCATGAAGTCTCCGATTTGGTTCTATGACATTCACAGTCTGATTCAAACCATATGTGTGAAATTGAGTTGATGGAACCTGTGAAAGCCCATCAAATAGAGTACCTCGTAATTCAAAAGAACATCCTTGTCACATTCTCTTAGGCTGATTCTACCTGAAGATTACATTAGGAATATAAATGTTTTTGGAATATTCATCCACTTACACTATAATTAATTTATGAGGTACTTCAGTTGATTGAATTCCTGCAATGCTCATCATTGAAACCAAAGGACATTCATTTGATTTTTACTTTATGTTTTGGTGTGTATGTGTTTAAGTATATTTTAGCTTATGGGATCAAGGAAGTTGAGAGTGATCTAGCCATTGATAAGTTCTCTGGAAGTGATAACCAATTTAGCTGAAATGTACTGGAAGTGTGGTCCTCACCTTATCTCAAGGCTTACTGGATTCTTCCACAAAGTGTGGTGCCAGGAGGACATTTCACTGGAGTTCAAGGATGTCTCATTAGTCCAACTCTTCAACAAGAAAAGAAAAGGGCTTTTTCTTGCTGTCAATCACTGGGTTAGGGTTAGGGTTCAACCACCTGATTGCCTATCATGAATAGAACCTTCTTTCTGAGAGCCTGCATGGCTTTAGAAAAGATCATGATACAGTGGACATGTGATTTGGACTATGCTAACTTCAGAAGTTTTAGAAACACCAACATAAGCTCTCTATAACTTTTTGCAGACTTACAGAGGTATTTTGATACTGTCAATTGCATTGTGGCTCTGTGCAGATTTCCTGTCAAGTTTATTTTCTATAATAGAAATATTAAAATTACTAAGTCTCTATAAAAGAGATTACGGCAGCGTTTACTGGAAATTAATTGTTATCGCCATATTAATATGGCATTCTTATAGATATAAGAATAATCGCTGCCGCTGGTCAGCTCCATGAGGCCACCGCCATCAAGATAGCTATTGATACACGATCTGTATCCATTATAACCTTCGAACAAGGGAGGTCAGCCGCTTCACACTGCCAGTCCGACAGCTACAGACGCGTTTCGGGGTATTGCCCCTTGTAAATGTAGCGCAGTCAGACCCGCAGGTGTCGCCACTGACCTCCCTTGTTCGAAGGTTATAATGGATACAGATCGTGTATCAATAGCTATCTTGATGGCGGTGGCCTCATGGAGCTGACCAGCGGCAGCGATTATTCTTATATCTATAAGAATGCCATATTAATATGGCGATAACAATTTATTTTCTATGTTATGCTCATTCTATAAGGGCTTGCTTGCTGGGGTAATCAAGGATAAAGAGCCAGTGGCAGTATTCCAAATCACAAGCTTTGCAAAACAGTTGTGCATCGGCACATGTTTCCACTATGATGTTTTCTATCATATTGACTGATACCTTCATCATCCATTGTTGTATTGATGGTAAGTTTTTCAGCTTTAAAAAATTCCAAGCTGAAACCATGGTGAAGAAGGAAGTGGAGTGCCAATTTCTGTTAGCAGATAACTGTTCTCTCAGTCTAGATTCAGTGTTTGAGATGCAGCAGTTAAGGAACAGGCTCTCTTCTGACTGCAATCAAAAGGAGTATGTGATACCTGCCATCATGGTCAGGGATCAGATTATACTGGCCATTTACAGGTCCACATACCTTGCCAACAGCATTTCATGAATCCTCTACATTGACGACAAAGTCAGCAGTAGAACTACCAAACTTAGAAATCCTTTCACTAGACTTTGAGTAAGAAAAAGGCCTCAGCTTCAAAACTGAAACCATGTTGAAGATCTACAGAATTGTTGTTCTGCCAACTTTGCAGTATGTCAATGAGATATACATTGTTTATAGTAGGTATGCCAAGAAGCTTAATAAATTCCACATGAGTTGCCCAAGTCCTTGGTTGTGTAGTGTTGCCTGGTAGCCATACTTCCCTGTGCTGGGCTAAGTTGCACTAGTCTGGTCACATTGCAAGAATAGAGGACAAATGACATTTCTCGAATGCTTCTTCTTCTTCAGCGAATTGATAATTGGGGATACATTCAGCTGATGTGTGATGGTGCAAACACAACTAAGACATTCTCAAGGCCTTCCTAAATTTCTTCACCATTATTAATCCAGAACTCTGCCTGACACAGTGTTGTAAAGAATGGTATTATATTTGTGTAGGTCAGGAGCAGACAAACTGAGTAGAAGAAGATGGGAAATTTCAGCGCATCCTCCTTCCCCTCCACTAAAGAATGACTTGCAACTCCTGAGCATCCATGAGTAATGCATAATCAACATCCATACTAAATGATATATGAGGACATGTTAAGAAGAGTAGTGGGGGGCTTTTGTGTGTGTGAATATATATATATATGTATGTGTGTGTGTATATATATATATATATAATATATATACCCACACACACATGTACATATATATGCATATAGACACAAACACACACACACATATATATACATGCATATATGTATGATGTGATGTCAAGGCAAGATAACGTACATGCATACACACACACACATATATATATATATTATATATATATATATATATATATATTTTTATATATATATATATTATATATATATATATATATACATATATTTATTTAGATGTCTGCCTGAGGGATATGAAATCTCTTTATATAAACATTGAAAATTGGGGGGAATATTGCTGATGATTGCTCCTGCTGGAGGCTGTAACTAGACAAAGGTTTAAAAAGATGAGAAAAGCAGATTTGGTAGCATAGTAGCACTAGGAGCTAGGACAAGAGTGACAAAGTGTGCATTTACTGCAACCAAGACTGTTACTCATATGTGGTTCTCTACAATCACAGCAGATGCTGTCTTGCCCAAAAACCAAAACAAGGGTTTCCAGGCACAGATCTTTGCCCTCACAAAATTAACAGACAGACACCTTTACAATAAATATATATTTCACTTAGGCATTGCCTATGTTTGTGTGCATATATATATATAAATTAAATTAGAGATAAAACCACTATTAGGCAAATCAAACAATGAAAAACTTAAACCAAAACATAAAAATTATTAATATAATATACAAAATATATAAAATTAAAAAATTTTAATTATTTAAATTTAAAATTAAAATTATTAATTTATATTTATAAATTTTTTATTTTTTTATTTAGTTATATTTATACTGTGAAATTAGATTTAATCCTAAATCTAATTTTTCCCTGTAAGTTTGGATTTACTCCCTAATATATATATATATATATATATATATCATCATCATCATCATCATCGTTTAACGTCCGCTTTCCATGCTAGCATGGGTTGGACGGTTCAACTGGGGTCTGGGAAGCCCGAAGGCTGCACCAGGCCAGTCAGATGTGGCAGTGTTTCTACAGCTGGATGCCCTTCCTAACGCCAACCACTCCGAGAGTGTAGTGGGTGATTTTATGTGCCACCGACACAGGTGCCAGACGAGGCTGGCAGACGGCCACGCTCGGATGGTGTTTTTTATGTGCCACCGACACAGGTGCCAGACGAGGCTGGCAGACGGCCACGCTCGGATGGTGTTTTTTTATGTGCCACCGACACAGGTGCCAGACGAGGCTGGCAGACGGCCACGCTCGGATGGTGTTTTTTATGTGCCACCGACACAGGTGCCAGACGAGGCTGGCAGACGGCCACGCTCGGATGGTGTTTTCTTATGTGTCACCGACACAGGTGCCAGACGAGGCTGGCAGACGGCCACGCTCGGATGGTGTTTGTTACGTGCCCTCAGCACGGAGGCCAGTCATTGCGGTACTGGCTACGGTCACGTTCGGATGGTTTTCTTATGTGCCACCGGCACTGGTACCACAAGGATACAAATTCCATTGATGTTCATCTATTTTGATTTGGTTCGATTTGATTTGATACGATTCGATTCTCACTTGCCTCAACAGGTCTTCACAAGTGTCACAAGAAGGAAGGTATGCACAGGTGGACTGACTACGTCCCAGGTAGGGGCCACGGATTATGGCTTCACTAGTCTTGCCGGGTCTTCTCACGCACAGCATACTTCCATAGGTCTTGGTCTCTAGTCATTTCCATGGTGAGACCTAACGTCCGAAGGTCGTGCTTCACCACCTCGTCCCAGGTTTTCCTGGGTCTACCTCTTCCACGGGTTCCCTCAACTGCTAGGGATTGGCACTTTCTCACACACCTCTCTTCATCCATTCTCGCCACATGACCATACCAGCGCAATCGTCTCTCTTGCACACAACAACTGATGCTTCTTAGGTACAACATTTCTCTCAAGGTACTAACGCTCTGTCGAGTAAGTACACTGACATTACACATCCATCGGAGCATACTGGCTTCGTTCCTCACGAGCTTACGCATGTCCTCAGCAGTCACGGCCCATGTTTCACTGCCATGTAGCATAGCTGTTCGTACACATGCATCATACAGTCTGCCTTTTACTCTGAGCGAGAGGCCTTTAGTCACCAGCAGAGGTAAGAGCTCCCTAAACTTTGCCCAGGCTATTCTTATTCTAGCAGTTACACTTTCAGCGCACCCACCCCCACTACTGACTTGGTCACCTAGATAGCGGAAACTATCAACTACTTCTAGTTTTTCCCCCCGGAAAGTGACAGAAGTTGTTTTCTGCAGATTTTCGGAGGTCAGTGCTCCAGAGCACCTGCCACATACAAAAACTATCTTCCCAGTTAGCCTACCTTTGACATTGCTGCACCTCTTATGTGTCCATAGCTTACACTGGGTACATCTTATAGAGTTTCTACCTACACCTTTTCTACAGATCGAACAGGGCCATCTTCCTGATGATATTTGTGGGTTTTCTACCTTTCTACTTATTAGTACTTTGGTTTTAGCTAGGTTGACTCTAAGGCCCCTCGATTCTAAACCCTCCTTCCACACCTGGAACTTCTCCTCCAGTTCTGATAGTGACTCAGCGATTAGAGCGAGGTCGTCAGCATAGAGGAGCTCCCAGGGGCAACCGGTCTTGAATTCCTCCGTTATTGCCTGGAGGACTATGATAAATAGGAGGGGGCTGAGTACTGAACCCTGGTGGACCCCAACCTCTACTTTGAATTCTTCTGTGTACATGTTGCCAACTCTAACCTTACTTACGGCATCTCTGTACATGGCTTGCACAGCCCTCACCAGCCATTCATCTATCCCTAGTTTCCTCATTGACCACCAGATGAGGGATCGGGGGACCCTATCAAAGGCTTTCTCCATGTCAACAAAAGCCAGGTACAGGGGCTTATCCTTGGCTAGGTATTTCTCCTGCAGCTGCCTTACCAGGAATATAGCATCAGTGGTGCTTTTCCCTGGGACAAACCCAAACTGCATCTCATCTAAACTAACTCTCTCTCTAATTAGTTGGGCTAAGACCCTCTCCGTAACCTTCATTACCTGATCCAACAGCTTGATACCTCTGTAATTTTTGTATCCAGGGCATCACCTTTACCTTTGTAGCAGTTGACTAGTATGCTGCTACACCAGTCATTGGGTATGACTCCTTCGTGTATCACCTGGTTGACTATACGGGTGACTAGGTTATAGCCGACACTGCCAGATATTTTGAGCATCTCTGCAGTAATTCCTGATGGGCCTGGGGCTTTCCCTGTCTTCATGCTCCTAACTGCCTTAGCTACTACGGAACTATCAACTCGGATAGCTGGTCCCTCTGTTGGGTATATATATATATATCATCATCATCATCATCATCATCGTTTAACGTCCGTTTTCCGCGCTAGCACGGGTTGGACGGTTTTGACCGGGGTCTGGGGAGCTAGGTTCTGCCCCAGGCTCCAGTCTAGTCTGGCAGTGTTTCTACAGCTGGATGCCCTTCCTAACGCCAACCACTCCGCGAGTGTAGTGGGTGTTTTTTACGTGCCACCTGCACAGGTGCCAGAGGGGTCTGGCATCGGCCACGTTCGGATGGTGCTTTTTTTATGAGGGGGGGGGGGCAGAAATATAGGGGAGCACCAGTGGGGAGGGGTGGTTCAGAGAAATTATGAGAGGTTCTAGGCAAGTAGAACGTAGGATATCAAGAGAGGGGTAATGCATGGTGAAATAGCGTATTGAAGAGGGGTGTTCGAAGAGTAGACACCTATAATGGTGGTGGGAGAAGCGACATCCGGTATAGATGGAGCAAAAATATAGAGATATCCGGTATTGGTGGTGGGGGTGGGCAAGGGCGGGTGCACCGGGAATATGACGGGCTGGCTTAAAAATGCTCTTAGCAAAGGAAGAGGGGGGATGGCAGACAGCGTAAAAGAGAGAGAGAGAGAAGGGATATAGCGGAACCCCGCGGAAATGGGCCGCCATTGAAAAAAACCCCTGTATGGAGAAATAATATGCAATACGAGGCGAAGCTGAAAATAGTAATAATAATAATAATAATAACAACAATAATAATAATAATAAGCAAATTTTCGACCGAGGATCAAAGGGACAATACTAATACTAATAATGATAGTAGTAATAATAAATAAATAATAACAGCTCAACCACAACATTAGATTAGAAAGACTCTCTTATCTTGGGAACATTTCGTTCTTCGGCCTGACACGGGAATATGACGGGCTGGCTTAAAAATGCTCTTAGCAAAGGAAGAGGGGGGATGGCAGACAGCGTAAAAGAGAGAGAGAGAGAAGGGATATAGCGGAACCCCGCGGAAATGGGCCGCCATTGAAAAAAATATATATATATAATGGTATGGCTGTGTAAAGAAGTCTGCTTCTCAACCAGGTAGTTTTGGGTCCAGTCTGACTGCATGGCATCTTGGGGAACTGTCTTCTATCTCCTCAGGTTGACCAAATTCTTCTGAGTGAATTTAGCAGATGGAGACTGAAAGAAGCCTGTCATTATCTGTGTCTATTTGTCTTGACATCACATGATAGTTGTAAACAAATGTCACTGTCATACATGCAGTGTTGTTTGTTTCCAATCTTCCATGAAAATATGTCGAGGCATGGGGAAATATTACTTTGCTTGGAAACTAGTGAAGTTGGTAGGAGGAAGACATTTTTGTAGCAAACATAAATTCTTTCTAATTTTGGCACAAGGCCAGTAACTTTTGAAGGGAGGGGGAAATTAATTACATTGATCCCAGTGCTCAACTGGTACTTTTTTATTGACCTTGAAAATATGAAAAGCAAATTTGACCTAATTGATCTTTGAACTCCGAATTATAAACAGCTGAAAGAAATGCTCCTAAGCATTTTGTTCAGTATAGTTATTGTTCTACTAGCTTGCCAACTTTAGAGCAGACACAAATGACTGCCTATACCAGTGGTTTTCAGCCAGGGTTCCGCCAGTACAGTCCATGGGTTCCACAAGAAGTTACAAAACTGCTAAAATCGGCAGTAATTTTTAATTCTCCTGTGCAGATATGTGTGCATAAGACTATTAAATTATTGCACAGGGGTTCCTCAAGCCAGTGGAATGTTTCCCTGGGGTTCCGCTCCAGCAAAAAGTTTGAAAAGCACTGGCCTATACACTGACATCATTTTTAAGCAGTACATAAACTGCATCAAGACAAATAGGAAAAACAAAAACACACACATACACATATATATGTATGGCAGGCTTCCATACAGTTTCTATTACACAATTTCACTCACAAAAGTACTATGCAGTGGGAATGAACCTGAAACCACTTGGTTTACGGTGTGTAGCCATTGCCATTCTTGCAACTGTTAGTGGACATAAAGTGATGTATATATATTTCTTTACTACCCACAAGGGGCTAAACATAGAGGGGACAAACAAGGTCAGACAAAGAGAAAGTCGATTACATCGACCCCAGTGCATAACTGGTACTTATTTAATCGACCCCGAAAGGATGAAAGACAAAGTCGACCTTGGCGGCATTTGAACACAGAACGTAACGGCAGATGAAATACGGCTACGCATTTCGCCCGGCGTGCTAACGTTTCTGCCAGCTCGCAGTGATGTATATATATTATCTCTGATGTTAACAAAGTGGTCAAGTGGCCATCTTAATATTTATCCAGAAAAGGAGCATATTTCTTCAAAGATATTGAGAAAGAAAATGAAATTGAAGCAAGTTCTTACATAGGCACAAGATAAAGATGGGCAGAATGGAGAATTGGAACTGTGTGACATTAGTTCTCATGAAAAGCATTAGCAATAGCTTCAAATGGTAACTGAACTCAGGATGAAGTCAACAGGGTCGAAATCTATAAAACTAGATGTCCATTGGTACCCCTCTGCCAACCCATGTGAAGCTGTGTGGCAGAATGAACTCAAACCAGTATGATATCTAGTTCAAATTCATGGCTTCCACATCAAACCGTGATTGGAGAGAACATGCTGAGGCCTTCGTCCTGCAGTGGACTGAACATAGGCAGTCCAATCCAGTCCATGCATATGCATATATACTGAGAGTTTGCTCCAGCATCCTACCACTACAATCCTTTTTCTCCTTCAGCCATGTATCTTCTCTATAGCAAGACACCTTTGCTTGTCTCTCTGTCCAACTTTTAGTCTTTCTATACCTGGCATAAAGCCACCCACCTCCACCATCCACTCTTAAATATTTTTGGCACGCCGTGCCAGTGGCACGTAAAAAGCACCATCCAATCATGGCCATTTGCCAGCCTCGTCTGGCACGTAAAAAGCGCCCACTACACTCACAGAGTGGTTGGTGTTAGGAAGGGCATCCAGCCGTAGAAACATTGCCAGATCAGACTGGGCCTGGTGTAGCCTTCTGGCTTCCCAGACCCCAGTTGAACCGTCCAACCCATGCTAGCATGGAAAGCGGACGCTAAACGATGATGATGATGAGTGTGACCTTTTTTTGCCCCTCCTTTTTTTCATTATTCTTTTCTGTCTTGTACATTACATGACAATTTTACGAGTGCCAATGGTACAAAAATAGCACCCAGTACACACTGTGAAGTAGTTGTTATCAGGAATGGCATCCAGCCTTAGAAACCATGCCAGAGATGACAGTGGTACTTGACATGCCCCTGCAGCTTGCCATTTCCCTGTCAAACCATCCAAACCATGTCAGCTCAGACAGTGGATGTTAAATAATAATAATGATGATGTTATATATACACACCCACACAGTAATATACATATGTACACCTATATCATATATATCAGCACAGGCAAGTCTGTGTGCATTAGAAGTTCACTTTGCAACCATGTGGTTTTGAGGTCAGTCCTATTGTACGGCACACAACATCTTGGGCAAGTGTTTTCTACTATTGCCCCTTGTTGACCAATGCCCAGTGAATGAATTTGATGGAAACTCTGTTAAGCCTATTGTGTATGTATGTGATGTGTAGATATATATATACACATACATATGCACACACACACACATACATACATAAATACATACATACATGCATGCATGCATACTGGTGGGAAAAGTGCATGAATGTTGATAATTTGCTTGTCACTTTTGGAGCAAAGCAGTACTGATGTCGACATACTGACATGATAGCTTGCTCTGCACTTAACACCTGTGGAATATAAATAAAAATGCTTACCTGAAAAGCAAGTGAGTATTTGTGAGAGGAAGGCTTCTTGGCTGTTAAAATCCCACCTCAAAAATTAATTCACATCTCAGTGACACTAAGACAGAAAGAAAAGAACATGGATATATATATATATATATATACACACACACAATGCATAAAAGATATATAGCTATATTTTCTATCTTTTACTTGTATCTGTCATTTGACGGTGGCCATGCTGGGGCACTGCTTTGAAGGGTTTAGTTGCAAATTGACCCCTAGTACATATTATTTTAAGCCTGGTACTTATTTTATGAATCTCTTTATCTGAACTGCCAAGTTACTAAAACTTAAAACAGACCAACATTGGTTGTCAAGTGGGACAATCACACATGCACATACACACAACAGGATTCCACACTGATTCCATCTACCAAATTCACTCTCAAGTCATTGGTCACCCTGGTGCTTATAGTATAGATCAGTGGTTTTCAAACTTTTTGCTGGAGCGGAACCCCAAGGAAACATTCCACTGGCTCGGGGAACCCCTGTGCAATAATTTAATAGTCTTATGCACACATATCTGCACAGGATTTTAAAAAATTTCTGTCGATTTTAGCAGTTTTGTAACTTCTTACTGAACCCCTGGACTGTACTGGCGGAACCCTAAGGTTCCGTGGAACCCTGGTTGAAAATCACTGCTATAGATATACTTACTCAAAGTGCTGTGCAGTGAAACTAAACACAAAGCCACATGGTTGCAAAGCTGAGCTTCTTAATCATACAGCCATGCCTGCACCGATATATATATATATATATCATCATCATCATCGTTTAGCGTCCGTTTTCCATGCTAGCATGGGTTGGACGGTTCAACTGGGGTCTGTGAAGTCGGAAGGCTGCATCAGGCCCAGTCTGATCTGGCAATGTTTCTACAGCTTGATGCCCTTCCTAACGCCAACCACTCCGTGAGTGTATATATATATATATATATATATATATATATATATATATGTATATTGATATATTGTTAACAAGGGAAAAATACACACATTTATGTATATATATATATATATATATATATATATATATATATATATATGTTGTGTTGCTGAGCTGGTTTATCTATGCTAGCATGTTAAAATGACAATAACGACACCTCTGATTTTTCAACCCTTCTCTAACACTAACTGCCTCTCTTTTACCATTTACTAAGTCATGATGATGGACTATTACACATAGTAAATCTTTCCCTTTTGTCTTTTCTTCCTTCCATTTTCTGTCTGTCTCTTTCTTTCTCATTCACTCTTTCTCTTCCCCTCGGCTACTTTTGGCTCTTACATTCAGTAACTGATTATCTCCTGTTCTCTCTCATTCTGCCTGCCTGACTCTCTCTCTCTCTCTCTCTCTCTGTCTCTGCATTTATTACTTTTATAAATATGACAAAATGTATAATGTAATTTTAGCCTTTGTAGAAATGGATGTTGTGGCAATCATACCTTTTATAAAGGTATTGGTGGTGTAAATTGTAAATGAGGGGGGGGAAAAAAAACTACAAAATACAAAAGCCTCAGCTAAAATAATCAAAATTATTTTATGAACAAAAGCAGAGTCCATTAATGTTTTTTTTTTGTTTTTGTTTTCTTGGCAATGGAAATACTTTGCATTATCTGGTTCACTGCTTCACTGTTTTGAATTGAAAATATTGCCAAAGTTGAGTCTGCCTTTCCACCATTTCGTGCTGATGGTTCATCAATTGGATTTGTGTGCATGTTTGTGTATGTGTGTGTGTGTGTGTGTGTGTATGAGTGATTATGTGCACATGTATATGAGTGATTGTATGTGTATTGATGTTTTCTAGTATAAAAGCATGAGATAGCTGTAGATATTTATGGTAGAAGCGTGTGAAATTTAATGTATGTCTGCATATGACTAAGATTATTACAATGAAGCAATGAGGGAGCTCCATGTGGTTGTCCAACCTGCTAGAAATGGCAGCCAAATTTCTCCAAAACCACATCTTAACATCTTTGGTAAAGAGGGACACAGTGGGAAAAGAATGAAAGAACGTCGTTCTTAGTGAATAAAATGAGATGGGAAAGACTGGAACATGTTTGGTCATAAGTCTGCTTGATCAGAACTTATCTGGGGGCTAAACAGCAACTAGTATCTGAAAGCCATGCCTAAATGTTTTATATATCCAGCCTTGCTATGGTTGATGGTTTTTGATTAACTATTGTAACCATCTGGTTAGCTGTGTGTGTGTGTGTGTAAGTGAACGGTAGAGAGAGAGGGAAAAAATGAGAGCTAATTCTGAGTCCCTGTGAGTTGGCATAGTCGTTAGGGCATCAGACAGAATACCTTGCAGCATTTGTTCTGATTCTCTGCACTCTGCTCAAAACCTGCTGAGGTGATCTTCGCCTTTCATCCTTTCAGCTTGCTAAAAAAAAATAGATACCATCCCTGGACGGTGGACTGGCAGATCTGTAAAAATGTCAAACTGGTTGCTTTGCTGTATTTTATCCAGCTCTTTGCATCTTTTATTCAAATCTTGCTGTGACCAATTTGAATGGTAGATTTAATCCATCTTTATTTAATCCATTTGGCACTTACATGCTTTAGTAGAATCCCCTTTCTTGCTGGCATTCTGGCCAGATCTCACTTTTCTCCCTCTCATCATACTGCCTTAGCAAATTCAGAGTGACTCACAAAATTGTTGGGTGTGCCTAGGAAGCTTGCATGTTTTGATATTTACACTTAAATATTTTTTATTCATGTCGAGTATCCCTTTCTTTTTTTCCCCCCAACAATCACAGAAGCCTTGTGAAAAAAGGTCATTGGGTGCCCTTCTCTTCTGATTACAAGATTAAAAAAAAAGCAACTCTACATTTGTTTCTAATGCACCTGAGGTAGACATGAACACTAGAAAATCTAATTTTCTCACCTCCATCAATCTGTTGCTCTGTGCAAGTATAACAAGTACACTGTGCATGTGTAGCTGTTTTTTACTCACACATTTGGTAGGGGTAATTTGATACATGATCTGAATCTATGCATGTTCTCAGACATGTAACATTCACTTCCAAAACTAATAGCTTCTGATGAGGACTTGTGGGATCTTGTGTAGGTGTCTATATATATTTCTGTTCCTGCTCTCTTTCTCTCAAATTCTCTGTCTTTCCAACTGCATGTCTTTATGACTGTCTGCCTTAGCTGACTATCTGTCTCATTGCTATTTGTATCTGTCTATCCATCAATATGTCTGCCTATCTATCTGTTTGTCTGTTTATATTTATATATCCAGCCATCTATATGTATATCTGTCTGCCTATTAAAACTACTCTACTCGTTATAGTAGACCAAGATTTGCTATGCTTCTCACATTAGTCTTGCTGTGCATTTAATAATTTGCTTGTAATCATTTGTAACTGCATACATCCCTGTATGTATGATTCTTCATGGTCAGAGACATTAAAATCACTATACATATAGTGACACAATTACTATATATATCAATAAAACAACTCGTGCACTATGGCTAAAGACCCCTTTCAGTCATGAATGACTATGGGACTAGAAAGTTTCCTTTCAAAGCACAAATCTGAGCAAGGTTGCAAAGGTTCCTGGCTAGTGGTTAGAGCATTGGGTTCATGATCATGAGGTAGTGTGTTCAATTCCTGGACCGGGCTGTGTGTTGTGTTCTTGAGCAAGACACTTTATTTCACATTGCTCCAGTTCACTCAGCTGTAGAATGAGATTTGCCATGCTGTATCAGCCTTTGCCTTTCCCTTAGATAACATTGGTGGTATAGAGAGGGGAGGCTGGTATGCTTGAGTGAATGCTGGTCTTCCACAAACAACTTTGCCCAGACTTGTGCCTCAGAGAGTAACTTTCTATGTGCAATCCCATGGGCATTCATCACCAAAGGGGTCTTTACCCTTACAGTATACTCTCCTTAGACATGAACAACACATAACTCAGCACCTTAGATTCATTACAAGTGCTAGACTCCAGAATTTCTGCTTGTTGTTTAACCTCAGGGCAGGCCTATTTAAGCAGAACCTATGGTCATAGACATTCAAATCCTGATCATATTTCATGGTAACTTCATGTATACAGTTGTTCCTGAAACTGCTTTCTTTTCAGGATAAGGAAATATTTTAGTTCTGATCTGTTGCTGACTGTTTACAAACTTAGTATAACCTCTATAAATATATTACCTACTATTTGGCTGATTGGCAAAGGCTTATAACTCTTGGATGGTGCTTTTTCTTCCTCTACTTCATACTAATATAATGATTCTGTCTATCTATCCATCCATAGTTCAGCAATTTTCTCTCTATGTCTAATCATACATCTAATCTATCACATCAGCATCAACTCATATCTGAGTAGTTAATCTGTAGCGAGTGATTGAGCCTCTTCATCCTGATGGGTGTGAAGGGTGCTGGTATCTAAGGTGGCTGTTCAGGCAAAGGGTGGTATAGAAGAGATGGGGGAAGGAGTGGGGCAAGGAAGTGCAAGTCACTCTTTGTGACTCTCCCTCTTGACAGCTTTTTTTCCATCTGGTCCATTCCCTCAGTGATGACATGCTGCCCCATTGGACAGTTCTTGGCATTTGTCTCACAGGTATTTGGGTCAATGGGGCAGCGAAGGAAAGTGGCCTTGAGCTGGTCAAGGGCACTACTATTTTTCCATCTATGTTGCCATCCTTTTGTCTATCTGCCCATCCATCAATCCATCACAACCACTGGCTTTCAGGTTTTCTGTTATTTCTCTTTGCCTCATGTTTCACCATTACAATGATCTCCACTTCTGGACACCCAAACTGCTCACCAATCGCCCCCAATCCTACCCAGTATACCCACCTATCAACATATCACCCCTAGTGTATCTTATCACCTATATTAGATTCCAAATTAAACATTTTATACAAGAAGCCCTCTCCAGAACTACAAAAATCACCTCCTCATGCATGCTTTTCCTTCAGAACTTGGCTTTACACAAGACCAAGCTAAACATCAACAGCATTGATTTCATCACTCTTGGAGGATTTGCATTGTTATGAGTGCTGCTCTCTTACTAAGTATCAATCTATCTGTATGCTTTATTCATTAATCATCTGACTATCCAGCCATCCCATTTTTTTTTTTCATCATCTGTATATCTATCCATCTTTCTTTCTACTTCCTCTCTGCCTGTCTATCCATCGAATTGCCTATCTGTCTGCTCAACCATCCATCCAGCTATTCATCAGTCTGTCTACCTGTTCAACCATCCATGCTTCTGTCTTCTTGTCTCTTCATCCATCTCTGTATACATGCCTATCAGTATACCTTGTCTGTTTTGCCATCCATCTGTCTACCCATCCAATCCATTCATTTATCCACCTGCCTGTCTGTCCAATCATCGGATCATTCATCCATCCATCCATCCTGCATATCTACCTGTCTATATCTGTCTGTACATTCATCTATCTATGTCTATCTGTTCATTTATCTCTAAGTCGATTCATCCTTCCATTTGTCTGAGCAGCTATCTATCTATCTATATGACTATCTGTCAATCAGTATGTTTTTACACTTAACCATCCATCTATCTTTCTGCTTGTCTATTTTTCTGTTTGATTGTCTGTCTATACGTTCATCTGTCTATCTCTTCATTTATATATATCTTTCTACATGCATCTACCTGTCTGTCTATTCATACATCTATCTCTCTGTTCATATCTATCTGTATGTTAAGTCTTTCCATTTATCCATTCACCCATGTCTATCCATCCATCTATCTATCTATCCATCTATCCATCTATCTATCTATCTATCTATCTATCTATCTATCTATCTATCTATTTATCCATGCACTGATCTATTTGTTTTTCTGTCTGTCTATCCATCCATTCACCCATATGTTCATCCATGCATTTATCTATCTATCTATGCATCTATCTGTCCATCCAGCTATCTATTGATTTTCTCTCCATCCATCCATCTGTCCTTTCATTTCTATGCCCACTTATCTGTCTGTCTGTCTGCCTATCTGTCCATCCACCCATTTGTTCATTCAGCCATCTGACAGTCTGTCTAGTCATACCTCCATCTATCCATCCATCTGTTTGTTCATTTGTCAATCTATTCTCTATTCATCTCTCTTTCCATCCATCTATCTATCCCTCCATCTGTCCATCCATCTGGCTGCTTATCTGTCCTTTCGTCTGACTGTCCATCTATCTGTCTATCTGTCTGTCCATCCATTCATTCATCTGTTTGTCTGTCCATCCATTCATTCATCTGTTTGTCTGTCCATCTATCTATCTGTCCGTCCATCTATCTATCTGTCCGTCTTTCCATCTGTTCATCTATTTGTCTGTCCATCCATTTTTTCATTTGTTCATCTGTCTGACTATCTGTCTATCCATCTTTTCATCTGTTCGTCTGTCTGTCTATCTGTCCATCTTTCCATCAGTCCTTTCATCTGTCTGTCCCTCCATCATTTAGTCTGTCTGTCTATCCAGCCACCTGTCTCTATCTGTCTGTCCATCCGTCTTTATTTGTCCATTTGTCTATCTATCCATCCATTCATATATCTGACCATCTATCAGTCTATCCATCCATCTATTTGCCTATCTCTCTGTCCATTCACCTGTTTGTCTATCCGTCTGCCTGTCTGTCTGTCCATCTGCCTCTTCATCTGTCCATCCATTTGTCTGTCAATCCCTCTGTTTGTCTGTCCTTTAGTCCATCAGTCTGTCTCTCCAACCGTCCAGTTAACCATTCATCCATCTGTCCAACTGTCTGTCTGTCCATCTATCCACCTGTCTACTCATCCATCTGTCTGTCTGTTGGTCAGTCTGTGTATCTGTTCATCCATCCATCTGTCTGTCTCTCCGTCTACCTATTTATCCATCTTTCTGTCCATCTATTTTTTTTCTCTCCATATCTCTTGCCTATACACTCATTTACCTCTCTCTGTCTATCCAACTGCATCCGTTTAGCTGTATCCATTAACTAATGTGACACCTGTGTAAGTTGGTGTTAGAAAATAGTTCCTAACTTTAACCCCTTTTTATCAGGATAGGCTGCTTGGGATTTCAGTGAATGTTATCTTTTGCTCCTACTACTGTTGTTAAAGATTGTAATATCATTATGGCTAAATGTGATAGAATTATGATATTGCTAGACCATCTGAATTCAAATTCCAAAGACTGACTTTGTGTTTCATTCCATGGGGGTTGTTAAAATGGTACTGGTCATATAGTGATATCATATAGTGGATGGGGGTCAGTTTCATTGACTTTGCCCCTTCCCCATATATTTATGACCATCATCATTTAATGTCTGTTTTTCATGCTTGCATGGGTGGGATGGTTCATCAGGAGATGGCAAGCCAGAGGACTGCACTGAGTACCAACATCTGCTTTGGCATGGTTTCTATAGCTGCATTCCTTTCTTAACACCAACCACTTTACAGAGTGTTCTGCATGCTTTTTACATGGCACCAGCACCAGTGAGGTCACCAAATAACTTGCAAGACTATCTCTTCAACTGAGGGAGTAGTATCATTGCAGGAGGTGTCCTAGTATCAATTTAAATTTGTTTCATAGTATTATTATTTTTTATTATGTTATTATAATCTTGAGAACAGCATGTAACACTACTCAACTCAATGTATCTGATTGACAAACAGGTGTTTCTACTTCATGCTAAGTGGTAGGATGGACTTTAACACAGAACACAAAGAGCTTGATCAAATACTGCAATATTTTCTCCCAAAACACCAACTTTGCTGAACTGCTAAGTCTTCATCATCATCGTTTAACATCCGTTTTCCATGCTAGCATTGGTTGGACGGTTCGACTGGGGTCTGGGAAGCCAGAAGGCTGCACCAGGCTCCAGTCTGATCTGGCAGTGTTTCTACAGCTGGATGCCCTTCCTAACGCCAACCACTCCATGAGTGTAGTGGGTGCTTTTTACGTGCCACTGGCACAGGTGCCAGGAGAGGCTGGCAACGGCCGGTTGGTGCTTTTTACGTGCCACCGACACGGAAGCCAGTCAAGGCGGCGCTGGCATTGGCCACATAATGATGGTGCTTTTTACATGCTACCGGCACAGGTGCCAGGGTAGGCTGGCAACGGCCACAACAAACCTGTACCAGTTACCAAGCAGTAAGGCACACACAACAGGTTTCTGTGCAGTTTCCATTACTTAATAAATTCACTCATGAGGCACTGGTCAGCCTGAGTCTATGGTAGAAGACATTTGCCTAAGGTCTTGTGCACTGGGACTGAAACTGAAACTACATAGTTTTGCAACAAACTTAATTACAATCATAGGTTTCTTTAACGAGGCATAAATTATTAAAGATTTCCTTTATCTTGATATTTTATAAAAAGCTCAGTTTCAGAATATTACTGTTGGAATTAGAGACATCATTATTGTTGTAGCAGAGTTTAAGTGTCTTTTTCTCTTTCCTGTAGCATATAGTCACTACTTACATCTCTGTTGTTAAGCCATATTTGTTCTGATTATCTGCATTATGGGTTCAAATCACAGTGAGGTCAACAGTGGCTTTCATTCATAAATTAAAACACCAGCCAAGTACTGGAGTTGATGTAACTGTTCTGAGTTCAAATTCCGCCAAGGTTGACTTTGCCTTTCATCTTTTTGGGGTCAATAAAAATAAGTACCAGTCAAACACTGGTGTCAATGTAATCAACTATTCCCCTCCCCAAAAATTTCAGTAGAAAGGATTATTATTATTATTATTATTCTTAAGGTGTTGAGCTGGCAGAATCGTTAGCACGCCTGGCAAAATGCTTTGTGGCATTTCATCATCATCACATTCTGAGTTCAAATTCTACCAAGGTCAACTTTACCTTTCATCCTTTCAGGGTTGATAAAATAAGTACCAGTTGAACACTAGGGATCGATGTAATCAACTTACACCCTCCCTGAACTTGCTGGCCTTGTGCCAAAATTTGAAACCATTATTATTATTAAGGCAGCAAGCTGGCAGAATTGTTAGCACACTAGGAAAATGCTTTGCAGCATTTTGGCCATCTTTATGTTCTGAGTTCAAATTCCACTGAGGTCGACTTTACCTTTCATCCTTTTGGGATCAATGAAATAAGTACCAGTTGAACACTGGGGTCGATGTAATCGACAAACTTATTCCCCCAAAATGTCAAGCCTTGTGCCTATAGTAGAAAGGACTATTATTATTAAAACTAACCTGTCTCACGACGGTCTAAACCCAGCTCACGTTCCCTGTAAGTGGTAGAATTGGTAGAATTGTTGGAGTCAGACAAAATGCTTTGATATTTCTTCTGGCTCTTTACACATAGTTCAAATCCTGCCCAGGTCAACTTTGGCTTTCTTTCTTTCAGAATTGATAAAATAAAGTACCTGTAGAATGCTTAGTTGAGGTCTCTGTTCATTCATTCTCATTTGTTTTGCATCAGTTTTTCCTTGCTAGCATGGGGTAGATGACTACATGTTACTGACACATTGTTTTACTAGATACACTTCCTGTTACTAGCTGCTGCTTTTTTTTTGGGGGGGGGGTTCAAATAAGGGAGTTTCTCTCTTCATCTTTGAAAAGGAAGAAACGGTGGACAGTTAATTGAAAGGAACTATCTACAATGTCTTTATCTGTACACATAGATATAAGAATATACAATGGTCTTCTTTCAGTTTCCATTGGCCATTTATGTATAGATGTATGAATGTGTGTATATATATGTATGCATGTATGGATAGATGCACATACATGTATACTTGCATGCAGATGTATATATGCATGTATGCATATATGTGTGTGTATATATATATATATATATATATATATATATATATATATATATATTTACATGTATATATATATGTTTGCATGTATATATAATATATGTACTTACATATAAGACCAAAAGGGTTCCGTCCTGGTTTTGTATACATTCGAGGCTTTCTTCCAAGGAATCTAATGCGCTTGGCTTGGATTTTCCTTTGGGGCTGGCCAGATTGGAGCAATCTCAAGATTAATCAGCCAAAATTGTGAGGATGATCCGGTTCTTGACTGAAGATTGAAGGCTTCGAATGTCCCATCCGTGTTTTTTGTATCGTCTTCTAAATGTTTTGCGTTCTTGTCCCAGTTTGTATTCTTTTACATATATATATAATATATATATATATATATATTATATATATATATATATAATATTTGTCTATACTCACAATATTTACTTCCTATTGCATACTTGCACGAATAGGGTCATTGTTTATGAGTGGGATATATGCTGAAGAGGTTCCCCTGTGGAAGTCTGATGTTGGGCATAACAGAAGTATGGACCCTGAGCAACACTTCATCAGGTTGTCTTATATCCTAACAGGCCTGTTCACAACCATCCTGTTCCAGTTAAGCCATTCACAGCACTAACTGACAGCAGCCTATAAATTGTGATTTGTTTTCGCTTTACTCCTTTATTCTTTTATTTGTTTGTCATTTGACTGTGGTCATGCTGGAGCACTGCCTTTAGTCAAACAACTTGACCCCAGGACTTATTCTTTGTAAGCCTTGTACTTATTCTATCAGTCTCTTTTACCAAACCACTAAGTTACGGGGACATAAACACGCCAACATCAGATGTCAAGCAATGGAACGGGGGACAAACACAGACACACAAACATATACATACGTATATATATATATATATATATATATATATACACGACAGGCTTCTTTCAGTTCCATCTACCAAATCAGTATGAGGAGATAATAGAAAACACTTGCCCAAGGTACCATGCAGTAGGACTGAACTTGGAACCATGTGGTTGGTAAGCAAACTACTTACCACACAGCCACTCCTGTTCCTTATTGTAAGAGATCTTTTTCAGTTTGTAGTTTTGTGTTTTTTATTTTTTTTTTAATAATCATGTTACACCCACAATAATTTGTATCAGTAATTTTCAACACCCTACTTTGCAGATATATGAGATGTCATCCTTTAACCCTTTAGCATTCAGTTTACTCTGTCAAATGTAATGCTTATTTTTTCACATTGTTCTGAATCATGCTTAGAATTTTCAATAGTGTGGTTGTTTATTTTTAGAAGGACATTGTAGGGTAGGTGTAAGAGGCCAGATCTGGTTGGTTTGAACATGAAACAAGTATAGTACAATATTTTGGGCCTGATATGGCTGGTTTAAATGCTTACGGGTTTAAAAGTAATATTTTTCTCTTGCTGATATTTCAATTGAGATTGAAATATCCGCATTAACATGTGGATTACTAGTAATGAAGTGCAGACAGTTCAAATTGTGTCTGTGTTGCGGTTATCTGCTTCAATAACAGAATTGGCAGAGGATCAGACAGTGATTTGTAGTATTTTAAGTTTCGTCATGATCCAAATTCCAATTCTGTTCAGGCTCACTTGACTCTTCATCCTTCCAAGATTGAGAAAATATTTACTGGAATTCATGTAATAGAAGGTCGTGTCCCAGCACTGTTCATCATCATCATCATCATCGTTTAACGTCCGTTCTTCATGCTAGCATGGGTTGGACGGTTCGACCGGGGATCTGGGAAGCCAGAAGGCTGCACCAGGCTCCGGTCTTATCTGGCAATGTTTCTACAGCTGGATGCCCTTCCTAACGCCAACCACTCCGTGAGTGTAGTGGGTGCTTTTTACGTGCCACCTGCACTGGTGCCAGGCGAGGCTGGCATCGGCCACGGTCGGATTGGTGCATTTTACGTACCACCTGCACGGAAGCCAGTCGAGGCGGCACTGGCTTCGGCCACGGTTCGGATGGTGCTTTTTACGTGCCACTGACACGGAAGCCAGTTGAGGTGGCGCTGGCATCGGCCACGATTCGGATAGTGCTTTTTACATATCTCCAGTCCAGGGGTCCTAGCATCTGCCGGGTGCCAGTCATAGGATTGGTTCAATTTCGATTCCGATTTCACTTGCCCCAACAGGTCTTCGTAGTTCAAAAACTTTTTGGAGTACTCCCCCTTAATTACTGCCTTAGTTATTTACTTTACTTTGTCAGTTTGTGCAGGTCTGAACCATTATTAATGTTTTTTGCAATGGCATCCATCCAGCTACTCCACCACTATTCACGGGAGGGTTCTAGGGGTAGAGTCCTCAGGTACCTCCTCCATAGGTTCCTATCAAAAGCAACTGTCATTACACTTTTTGGCTGGATTCCCAAGTGCAACCAACTTAGAGTATGGATATTATCCACCCATCTCATTCTTGGTCTACCTCTGCATTTCCTTTTGGATGGATTGGCTTGAAGAATTTGTCTTGCGATTCTTTCCTCTGACATTCTAGTCACATTTCTGTAGTATCAGCGCTGTGACCTCTCAATGTGGGGAAGTAGTAACCTGACCTGGAGAGACTCCCTGATCTCCGAGCTGTGCACCTTGTCAAGTAATGTTGTTCCATAGATCCTTCAGTGGAGCCCCATTTTGGCTGCTTGTAATTGTGGTTGTACTCTTTTGGTCATTGTGGTACTCTAATTAATGCAAATTCTGTTGTGGACTCTAACTACCAAGATCCTATTGCCACCCTGCTGCACTAGCCACCATGTTTAACAACGGTTGCCATAGAACTTATGGAATGAATAGTAACAACAGTTGTAAACTTTACTTTTAATTTTCACACACACACACACACACACTGATAGTGTTTGATAAATGTCACTAAATACACACACATATGCTGCTTATGTTGAATTAAAACAAAAATAAACATTTCCTTTCACCAGTGAACTGTAAAATCATTCTCTTTGCCTATACTATATAAATCAGTGCACAAACCCCCCCCCCCCCAAAAAAACCCATAAAAAATGATGCTACCACACCCAGTATGTAATCAAGTTGACCTATTTTGTGCATAATGTCTTTTTTTTTCCATTCATCCAGGCAAACTTGTCATAGTGTATGTTTAAAAATGGTTGCTAGCAAAATGATGGCAAATCTAATGATGGTGATGAAGTTGATACAGAGAAAAGAAATAAGGAAAACGTTAGGTTTCATATTATATTTGATACTTACTGCTTCTGAGCACCAGTTTTAACACAAGGTTTTTTTTTTTTACTTGTTTCAATCATTAGACTATGGCCATGCAAGGGTATTGCTTTAGGTTTAGTCCAGTCATGGGCAAACTGTAACCTGTAGCACTTTCTGAAAGGCATGCCCTTTGAAAAATTACTCTTTACTCTCTTTTACTCTTTTACTTGTTTCAGTCATTTGACTGCGGCAATGCTGGAGCACCGCCTTTAGTCGAGCAAATCGACCCCGGGACTTATTTTCTGTAAGCCCAGTACTTATTCTATCGATCTCTTTTGCCGAACCGCTAAGTGACGGGGACGTAAACACACCATCGGTTATCAAGCAATGCTAGGGGGACAAACACACGCACACATACATATATATATACATATATACGACAGGCTTCTTTCAGTTTCCGTCTACCAAATCCACTCACAAGGCATTGGTCGGCCCGGGGCTATAGCAGAAGACACTTGCCCAAGTTGCCACGCAGTGGGACTGAACCCGGAACCATGTAGTTGGTTAGCAAGCTACTTACCACACAGCCACTCCTTTGAACTTTTTTTAGTAATGCAACTCTCTGATGATGAGTCATGTCTCATGTAGCTCACTTCTTGAAAAAAGTTGCCCATACTTGGTGTAATCAAAGAAATCAACCTCAGTACTTAAGCCTGGTACTTTATTGGTCTCTTTATACTGAACTACTAAGTGTTGCCAATGTTTACAAACCAATACTAATTGCCAAGCATTAAGATATACACAAACACACACAACAGGTTTCTGTGCAGTTTCCATTTCTTCATAAATTTACTCACAAGGCATTAGTCAGCTTGAGTCTATGGTAGAAGACATTTGCCTGAGATCTTGTGCACTAGGACTGAACCTGAAACTGCATAGTTTTGCAGCAAACTTCTTTATCACACAGTCACAGGTTCCTTGACATATATAACGAGGCATAAATTATTAAGGATTTTCTTCAACTTGTTATTTTATAAAAATAACTTGATATTTTATAAAAAGCTCAGTTCAGAGTAATAAACTGTTGGAATTGGAGGCATTATTACTACTGTAGCAGATTGTAAGTACGTTCTTCTCTTTCCTGTAACATATATGGCCACTATTCATATCTTTGTTGTTTAGCAAATGAAAACTGAACTGCCCTTTTAGATAAAATGCCACTCTACTTCTTCATCACTTCTTTAAAAACATTGTACATCTTCCTTATTGACAAACGAAATGAGACATGTACAGTTTAAGTGCTTTGCCAAGCCAAAAAAAGCAATAAAATATTACTTTAAATCTAAACTCCAGATTTATTTTATCTTAACATATATTAATAAGTTGGCAAAAAGAAATTGAATTTGATTGTTTTACTTCCATTTTTTCCATACTTAGCATGGTATAAAACAATACTTTGGGGGCAGACTCAAAATGTTTGTAAACTTGTTTTTGTTTTTAACTTACATGAGAATGGTCCATTATTGCAAATAATTGGATTGGGGTAGCGTAGGCTTCAGGCTGGTGATGGAAAGTAAACTATGTAAATCAATATGACTCACTCTGGGAAGTTTTGGTGTACCAAACAACTGTTATCTGAAATCTAGTAATAAACAAAGACCTAGAAAGAGAGTTTCAGAGATGAAAGTATTAATTATATTGAGTCATCCCATAAATAATGCGTTTTATTTTTTATACTTCTTTTATTTTTCAAAATTAAGATAAACAGAGTTCTTTTTTAGTCTAAAGTATACTCTCCTTCATTTTCTACAATGTTCTGCCATCTATCTATTAGACTTGCAAGGCCCCTCTTCCAAAATTCACTTGTCCGTGATGAAAAATCCTCCTCCAGTACTGTTCTGTCATTGTTTACAGAATTTATATTTTTCCCGTCCAAATGATTTTGAAGATTGCGGAATAAATGATAATCAAATGGGGCAATGTCCAGCAAATATGGTGGGTGGGGCATCATTTCCCATTCAAACTGCTCCAGCCTTTGGAATGTCATCCTTGCTGTATGTGGTTGAGCATTATCCTGATGGAAGAACATCTTACATTTGAAACCAAAGATAGTCGTTTTTATTCTAATGCTGACTTAAGCCGGTCAAGCTGTTCACAGTAAATCTCCTTTGTTATTGTTTGATTTAAAAGTTCAAAGTCAACTAAACCTGTCATATCTCACCAAACAGATAACAATGCCTCATGTGGGTGAAGACTCTCTTTAACCTGGGGTGCTAGTGTTTCTCTTTTCCCTACCCACTCTCTTTGGCACTTGGCATTTTTATAGACAATCCATTTCTCATTACCAGTCACTATTCAGTTAAAAAAAGATACGTTCATGAGACGTGACAGCATAGAAAAGCACGCATTCACTCTGTGCACAATTAGACTTGGAAAGTTTGTGAGGAACCCATTGACCCAATTTGCTGACTTTTTCAATGGCATGCAGGTGTTGATGAATAGTTGAATGACCAAATCCAAGCTTTTCTGCTAGTTCCTCAACAGTTATGATGGGACTTTGTTCCACCAGGGTTTGCAGGATGTCCTTGTTGAGCTCTATAGATCTTCCAGGATGGATCTCATCTTCTAGGCTGTAGTTGCTGGCTCGGAATTTTTGGAACCTCCATTGACACTGGCTTATGCTTATTGTCCAATCCCCATATACTGCATTAACATTCCTCACACTTTCTTTTATGTTGTTGTCTTTACTGAACTCATAAAGCAAAATATGCTGAATATGCTCCTTTGTCACTTCCATTATAGCTTTGAAAAAATAACTATTAAAATCGAACTGCACTCTTCACAACTGGTACTAAGAATAAGGACAAAGTAAAATTACTACCTGCTTTTATAGCAAGTTGATGCAAGTAGTTTATCCTGTCCCCCTCTGACTTTTAGTACATGCAATTGAAAAAAATCACATTATTTATGGGATGACCCAATACATATGGGCATGGGTATAGCTGTGTGGTTAACAAGTTTGTATCACAATCATGTAGTTCTGAGTTCAGTTCCATTGCATAGCATCTTGGACAAGTGTCATCTACTATTGACTCAGGCCTACCAATGCCTTGTGAATGGATTCAGCTGATAGAAAATCCATGGAAACGTGTGTGTGTGTGTGCATGGGCATATGTGTTGGTTTCTCAATGCTTAGCAGTTGGTGGTTTGTTTGTATCCCTGTGACTTTGTGGTTGGTAAAATGAGATTAATAGAATTATTATGAGACTTAAAAATAAAGTATTTTGGGGAGATTTGATTGGCTAAACCTTTTAAGGTGGTGGCCCTGCACAACTACTGTTCAATGACTGAAACAAATGAAAAAAATACTATTGTCATATATAATATTACAGAAATGCAAGCAAATGGTTCTAGTTTTAATGTGATTTTATCCTGTTTGATTGATATAACATTTAATTTCAGTCATGACCCTAGAGTGATTGTTGTTTAACCTCAGATCAGACCTGACTGAATAGGTCTGTGATTAAAAGCATTCCAACTTAGACCATCCTGTCTTTTTGTATATCCATTGTTGAATGAATCCTTCTTGTTTTAAGATCCTAGTGTGTGATTTAAAAGATTTGGTTACTATATCTTGTAGGTCAAGCGACTGGGTAGAAGCTTTTTTTTTTTTTTTTAGTTTGTTAAATGAAGAAGAAGAAGAATACCTGTGACATTTCCAGGACCTCCAAAACTGATTAGCTTAATACCCTTACTGTTCTGTTTGTTTCATCATCATCATCATCGTCGTTTAGCGTCCGTTTTCCATGCTAGCATGGGTTGGACGGTTAAGTTTTAAATTCTGCAGGTTAGTATTTGGGGGTGAAAATTGTGCAGTAGGGAACACAAAAATATCTTAGTTATAGTAGAAATATTTTATGGTCTGTTAATTATTGTTAATTTCTTGGATTTAGATTTTCTTAAAGGTGTGGTGTGCACTCATATTTGTCTTCCAACAGCTTGTGTTTATATTTTTCTGTGTAATTTAAACCTTTAGCATTCAGATTTTTCTGTCAAATGTAAAGCTTATTTATTCATTATTTTAAATTAATCATGCATTATCATGTAGCTTTGAGAGATCAATAATGTGACTGTTTCATTTTTAAAATGACATTGTAGGGTAGGTGTGAGAGGTCAGATCTGGTTGGTTTGAACATAAAACAGATAAGATATTTGGGCTGAATATGGTTGGTTTAAATGCAAAAGGGTTTTAGAAAACTGCAAGTATTTTACATTTGATGGAAAAAGTATTGGTCTCACTCTGTGTGTATGAGTAATCTTGTATTCTGTATTGTTTCCAAATGAATTTTCTGTGTGAAAGTTGTAGTATTCCGGTCTTTACAGTAGATTGTAATCTCAGATTAAATGAGACCAGTATTAAGCTAGAGTGCTATGACATATTGAGGTGACTGGGGTACTGTTTAAAGTACTCTCAAGGTAAGTGCTGCTGTAACATAGATTTATGGCCTTGTGGAAGTTTAATATAATGAAGTAATAAAATAATAAATTTCTGAAAGTTCTAAAAGCTAAAAAAGTGTTTCAGAGATGAAAATTTATGACATTTTAGGTGTGGTTCAACCATTGCTTAACTCTTTTGATATTGGTGCTTCTTTGATACAAAACTGTTTCAAAGTATTATCACCATCATTTAACATCCACTTTGTCATGCTTGCATGGGTCAGGTGGAATCTGTTGATGCCAATTTTTCCATGGCTAGATACCCTTCCTGTCACCAACCCTCACCTGTTTTCCAAGTAATATTTCTCATAGCCAGACACGTGTTTTCCGCAGATGGCTTGAAGCGAACAACATTGCTAGTATAATAGTGATGTATCTTTACAACTATCATGTGATGTTAAGACGGGTATACACACACACACATACACAACGGGCTTCTTCCACTAGTTTCTGTCTATCAAATTCACTCACAAAGCTTTGGTTGGTCCAGAGCAATAACAGAAAATACCTACCCAAGGTGCTGTGAAATGGGACTGAATCTGAGATGACTACACAGCCATGTCAATGCCTATAATGGAACTTATATTTAAATTTGAATATAAGTTCTTATAAAAAGGTTATTGCATTTTATGCAAGAACCTTTTGTATTCTAAACCAGCATTTCCAACTAGGGTTACTTGAAAAGTTGCTATAGGCTCCACTAGAAATAGTGATAAATTGGCCCATTTTATACATATGTGTTTCCAAGTTAATTTTTAGCATTTTTTTCTTATCATCGAGAGAGAAGGCAGTGCTCATGACCTTTTTACAGAGCCTCCAAAACTTGTGGGTGAGAGGAAGAGAGTGGATCTTTTGTTCACTTTTTTTTTCCAATACAAATCTTGTCAATACTGACCATTACCGGTTCTTGGATTCTGTTTTATCCAAGGTATTCTCAAACTGGAGATTTGGCCCAAATGCTTTCAGCATAGTGGACTCCACTTAAGGTACCCAAAGTACCTTAGGTGTCGGTTTTAAATCAGGCAGTGAATTAAGTCTACCATCCAAGTAGGCCATAATGAGATTTGACCTCAGACTACAAATACCATAAAACACTTGGTCTCACAATTTTTACATTTCTGCCTATTCACTACTCTATATTTATAGTTTATAAGTGCAGGTGTGGCTGTGTGGTAACAGGTTTGCTTCCCAACCACATGGTCTGGGTTCAGTCTCACTTTATGGCACCTTGGGTAAGTGTGTTCTACTGTGGCCCCAGGCCAACCAAACCCTTGTGAGTGGATTTGGTAGATGAAATTTGAAAGAAGTCCTTCGTAAATATGTGTGGGTTGTTTTCTTGACTTCATGTAATATTTGTAAACAAATGTCACTATCATGCAAACAGTATTCTTCATTTCCAATCTTCCAAGGAAACATGCAGTTATGGAGAATAATTACCTTTGAAACACGTGAGGGTTGGCAACAGGAAGGGTATCTGGCTGTAGAAAATTTGCTCCAGCAAATTCTATCCAGATCCATGCAAGCATGGAAAAGCAGTTATTAAATAGTGATGTTGATGATGTGCAACATATTCCCTGAATAGGGAAATGTTAGTATTTGTTGACAGTGGGGGGGGGGGGTCCTATGGGAAAAAATTTGAGAGTTGTTGAATATAGTCTCAAAAAGGTCTTGGTTATGATGAGATTTAAAAAAAAAATTTTGCCATGGCACCTGATGTATTTAGCCAATTGTTTTATCTTGTAATTTAACTTACGAAAAAGGAAGAATAAAATTAATAAAGATTTTATCCATTCATTTTGTTTTGCATTCACTTTTTCCTGCTATCATGGGTTTGGATGGAGTGGGCTTACAATTGTCAAGTTGTGAGTTCAATTCCTGGACTGGGCTGTGTGTTGTGTCCTTGGGCAAGACACTTTATTTCACATTTTTCCATTTCACCAGCTGCAGTAATGAGTTCTGATGTCATTGGTGCCAAACTGTACTGGCTTTCTCTTTCCCTTAAACAATATCAGTGGCATTGAGAGAGCAAACTAGTATGCATAGGTGACTGCTGGTCTTCCACAAACAATCATTTGCCTGGACTTACTTATACCACAGAGGGGAACATTCTTGGTACAATCCCCTGGCCATTCATGACTGAAGGGGGGGGGTGTCTTTTTTTTAATATTTTATGACCAGATGCTCTTCTTGACATCAATTGTTATCTGTTTATTAAAGGGATTTTTTATTCCATGTCCTCACAAGAAGCAGTTCCAACAGGATAATAATAATAATAATTGTGTACAGTGCTCAGGTGCACTACAACTCATCTAAAGTGTATATATAATCAGGTGTAGTTTCGGCGGATTTCGGAAAGCATGAGGGCCTTAAAGGATGCAGTGCCATGGCAGTCAACAACTGACGCAGGCAGTTTATTCCATGCTTCAGCAACTCTGAGCGTGAAAAAATGTTTCCGAAAGTCATGGGAGCTGTGTTGTTTTCTGACTTTGTAGGCATGTCCACGTGTGTTAGACACATGGAGATCAAAAAGGTGTTCAGTGTTATTGTTGGTGAGGTGGTTGATAACTTTGTGGGTGTTTACCAAGTCCGTCGCCAGACGCCGGAGCTTCAGTGAATCCATGCCCAGGGAAACAAGGCGCTCAGAATATGGTAGGTGTCTGATGGAGGGTATGCTTTTTGGAAACTTTAATATGACCACATTGTTTTTTGTTTAACTCTTAAGCATTTAAATTGGCCATGTGTGACCTAAATATTCTGCCTGTTTTGTGTCAAAACTGGTCAGATCTAGTCTCTCACATCTACCCTACAATGTCATTCTAATAGTAAATAACTGCAACATTGAAATCTTGAGGCTACAAGATAATACATGATTAATTCAGAACAATGTGAATGAATAAGCATTACATTTGACAGAGTAATCCGAATGCTAAAGGGTGAAGCAGTATCAAGCAAAGACATGCAAAATGTAAAGTCATGCACATGCCTGCATGCATCCACACACATACACATACTCTCTCTCACTCTCTCTCTCTACCTACTTCCTTTTTTCCTCTCTCTCTCTTCCCATTCCTGTCTCCCTACTAACTTCTCTTCCACCCCCTACTCTGAGAAAGAGAAAGCCACTATTCTGTTTGTAAATTGCCAAAATTCCATGGGATTGGTGTTTTTTAAATTTTCTTTTGGTTTTTGAAGTGTTAAATAACGTGAGTGATAAATACTATTTCTGCTTATAATGGGAAACTATATCGCTCACCACATTTACTACTTTGAATGAGGCAAGTTGAAGAGAAAGCCCCTTTGTGGTTACTTGACCTGCTAGAAATAGCTACATCTGCCCTTCCATCTCCACTCACTATTCCTGGGAGAGTCATGGAGGTAGAGTGCTCTCCATAGGGTCCTATCAGAAACAACCATCATTACACTTTCAGCTGATTCCAAGCATGACCAACTGAGACTATGGACATTATCCAACCATCTAATTCTTGGGCTAGCCTCAGGTCTTCTGCTGGTTGGCTTGGCTTGAAGAATCCATCTTGTGATTCTTTCCTGCATCATTTGAATCATATCTCTACTACCAGTGCTGTGTCTTCTCAATGCAGAGAAGCAGTGGCTCTACCTGGAGAGACTCTCTGATCTCTGGGTTATGCACCATATTGAGTAACATTATTCCAGTTCTTAAATTACCAGCTCCTGCTTTAAAAAAATGTAAGATAGACACATTGAATAATTTCTATTGCTTCATTTCTCTGGAATTTGCAATAGTTATTAGAATTTTCCAAAACTCAGACTTAGTCTATCTTCTCTAAAGTTTGGAATCATCTGTAACAATGAATTAGATTGTTCAGTTCAAAATTGTGCATAATCATCGACCATAGGTAAATCAAGAATCATTTTGAGGTATTTGTCAAGTCCTGGATTTTGAATGCATTGATAAGGAATGTTTTCAACTTCCATGATTTTTCTTGGCATGATACTCTGAGATACACTTTACCTAAATATAAGACAGGATGATCACAGGTGGAACCTTTTTTTTTCTTTCTCATCATAGGTCTGCTCTATCTGGGCTGACACAGAACTAGAAAGCGATGGTTTGATTTGAAGAAATTTCAGCCATTGAGAGCTTATTGTTCTTGGTCACAGACTCAATGCAGTCAGTCTCACCTTAAGGCATGGACAGACTGACCAGTTGTACATGGTTCCCATGGATCTAGGGGCCCATTTTTAATTTGTATATGCTGTGGTTATATAGGGACCCTAGTGTATTGCTTTGCTTGGGTGTCTATAATGCCAGAATTTAACCCTGAATGCAGTGCTGGTAGTGATAGAGGAAGAGCTTGTTGGTTTAATGTTTCATTTGAAATGAAGGGGTTATTGTAGAATCTAATATTTGAAGTGTTGTCATTTGCTGTGGAAGAGAATGTCTAAAATAATGTCTAAAATAAATCATGGTTTTTATTCCCCCACAACTCAGTCTTATACAAGCACTTCTGTGGTCAAACGCATTTTAGCTGTGACTATTCCACCTTAAGAACTCATGTATCTATGATTACATCATTAGTATGATCTTTTTCAAAATGAGGTGTGATTTTAAAGAAAAATTTGGCTGATTTTTTGGCAAACAATGTGGAGATTCCCTTATTAACCCAGTAAAACAAATAAGTGGTGTTGCTTGGACAGGAAGGCAAGTTAATCTTGTATTGGGTAAGTATTACTTGCGAGTACTGTCCATTCTTGGCTTTATAACCTTTTAGGTTCAGTTTATGCATCACCAACCAGCCAACCACCTGAATGCTTATTAAATCCTAATGGTCCACAGTTTATTTTGCTATTGAAAAAGAAAAAATTATCATTTCTTCTAGTGAACCTCATCGCTAGTTACCAATATTGTTGCATTAGACAGACGCAGTATGTGTATATATGTGTCTGTGTGGAGAGGAGAACTGGATTTGTAACGAGGAAGGATTCTCCTTCTCACATTGGAATTGTTAAACATCTTGATGTTGAAATGTACTTCTGCCTCTCTCTCTACTTTATTATCGTCACCACAGCCACTACCCTCTATCACAACAACAACAACGACTATAAAATACCGTCAGCATTTCAGATTTTATTTGTGTGTATTTTTACCGACTCTAATGTCGTTCCAGTCTTATAGATTCGTGACAATTCTCTCGGCTTGGCCACACTTCAATCGTGACTCCTCCAATGATTCTTACAATACACGGCGCTACACGGACTGCCATCCTTCTTTCCTGCCCTTCTTTTTCAACATTCCCTGTTCTTTTCTTCATCAGCATCATCATCGTCGTTGTTGTTATTATTATTGCCATTAGTTTTATTGTTTGTTGCTTTCGTTAGCTTTTCTTCACCGCTGTCCTCCATGCCAAACAGCCGTTTCGGCGAGAGGGAAAAAAAAAAATCCTCGACCGATTCAATATAGAAATGTTCTCACGAAGCTCTCTCTCTCCTGATCATATACCTTTCTTTTCTTTCTTTTTCTTTCTTTTTTTTTTCTTGTGTGTGTGTGTGTGTGTGTTTTTCCCTTTCTCTTCATTTCTTTCATTCTTTTTCCCCTTGCTATTTTCAGCGTGTCATTTTAATTTGCTCTTTAAGCACGTAGCATGAAGTGCTAAGGTTAAACTGGGCCCCAGTTACCCGCCACCACTACACACGTCCCTTCCACCACGTTTACATACACACACATGCTGACAAACACAAAGACGATTACACACACACACACACGTATATATAAATATATATATATATATATATATATATATATATATATATATATATATATATATATATATATATATATATAATACACACACACATACGCACACAAAACGAGTTCTTTTTCGCTCTGACGCACACGCGCATACTAGCATGTACATGCACGTACTCGCTCTCTCTCTCTCACTCACACACACACCCAAACGAGTTCTTGTTCTCAAACATTCCCCTACACAAACATGTACATGCACGCCAATAGACATGTACACTCATGCACACAAACACTTCAAACTGTTTGCATTCTCTGCCGCACGTACACACAGACACGTACACACACACAAACATTCAAGCAAAAACCAGTCCACACACACACACACACACACACACACACAAAACTACGTCATTTCTAAGCCTCTTTTATATAAACACAAACACACGTACGCACGCACGCACACACACGCTCTCATAACCATACACGCCCAATCTTACGTGATACCATGATCACACTAAAGCATTACTTGCTTCTTGCTTCTTTTCCTTTTCCTCAACTCTCTTTTCGTTTGTTTTGGTTTTTCTTTTTACTTTTGTATCTTATCTTTCTCTCTCTTTCTCTGCCACTTCCACTCTCGCTCTCTATCTCTCTCTTCTCTTTTCTCATGTCTCTTTCATGTATGTTTCTTGCAATTGAGCTCGGTTCCCCCCTCCCCCCTTTCTCTCCACTCATTCTTTCGCTACGTATTTCTCTCTGTCTCTATCTCTCTGTCTCTATCTATCTATCTGTCTGTCTCTCTCTCTCTACACACACACAACCACAATCACTTTTTTCTCTCCCGTTCTATTCATGCATTCCTTCATACTCTATATACCCACGCTCTCTCTCACTTTTTCCTTTTCACACACCTTCATTCTGTCCACTGCTCTCCTTCTCTCTTTCTCTCTCTCTCTCTCTCTTTCTCTCTCTCTCTCTCTCTCCACACACACACACACACACTTGTTCTCTCTATTATATCATGTACCCTATTCTCTTATCACCGTCTTTCTTCCCCCACGAATTCTCTCTCTCTCTCTCTCCCGTCCTTCCTACAGCTCCTTTTTTCTTTACACTCTAAACTCATCGCTACATGATCTGTCTCTCCTTCTTCACACATTCATTCTCCTTTTTCTCTCATTTTTCATGTTTTTTTCCTCCCTATTTAACACTCCAGCATGGCCTAGTCGTGATATCTAAAAACAAACTAAATATCCCCCACATACATACGCGCGTACACACACACACACACACACACACTCTCTCTCTATCTATCTCTCATCGTTGTCTCTTAACACCTCTTTCTTCTCTTCCTACATCTTTTCTCTGCACGTTCTTTCTTCCCCCTCTTTAAACCTTCTCTCCTTTCTCTCTCTCTCTCCTTACTCGTTCTCTCTCCCCTCACTACCCCCTCTCTCTCTCTATCTATCTATCTGTCTATCTCTCCCTAAACATATTCCACTTTATACACATTCACTCTCGTTCTCTCTCGTTAATTATTTTACCCCCTCTATATTTAGTTTCTTTTTCTTTTATTCCTCATTCTCTAATTATCTCTCTCCTATCTTCCATCTCTCACCCTTTTTCATGCATGTCTCTCTCTCTCTCTCTCTCCTACCCTCTCCTATCTTCTCTTTCACTTCGGCCTATTCTAACCCATCCTCTCTATCTCCGTTTCTCGTGTACACCCTTTTCTTCTCTTTTCCATCTGTCCTACCCTTCTTCACAATCTATCTCACTCTCTACCCTCTTTCTATCTGCACCACCTCCTCTGTTTCTCCTATCTGTCCCACTCATCCTCTCCTGCCTCTTAATTCCCCTCTTCTTCTTCTTCTATATTCTATTACACACCACGACCATTAACTACCAGCTCCACCAAGCCTATTTGCCCAGCGTGTGCACGTTTGCGTGCATGCACAGTGTGTATGTATGTGCATATGAATGTATATATGTTGCACAATCTTATCAATTTAGTGGTTTCTGCACAGTCACTAGCTTGCCACTAGCTGCTTTTTTTTTCTTTCACTTTTTGGTTAGTATTAGTACGATACTAGAGTTGTTGGTTTGAGAGAGGTAAAAGTCTACTAGTAACTGTATCTTACCTTCTGACTGTTTAGCATGACTGATGAAACTCCACCGTTCATGCCTAATCATAAGGCTTTCTCTCACTCTCTCTCTTTCTCTCTCTCTCTCTATCTATCTATCATGTGTGTGTGTGAGAGAGAGAGAGAGAGTGCATACATTTATGTGTGTGTGTGTGTGTATGTGTGTGTATTATGTTTGCATAGGTGAATATGTTCTTCGGTTCATTTTAACGTTTTTGATATCGTTGCTAAGACCAAGCTGGAGTACCACTTTTGGTATGCGTATGTGCATGTATATGTGCATACAAGTGTGAGTGTGTGTGTATCAGGATGTATGTGTATACAAACGTGCATTAGAGGAAGAGAGAATGTGCGTGCATTGTATGTGTAGCTCTAGTTAATAAATAGCATTAACTGAAAGAGAGTTGTACTAAATGACTGAAATTTCCCTCTTAAGTGGAGAAAGAAAACAAAAACCTAACGGTAATTATTATTGACACTAAAAAAAAAATCAGCGAGAGATAATTTCAAGGAATTAATAATTTCACAAAATTTATTTACATGCTTAGAGGAAAATCCAATTTCTTTTTATCAACAAAGAAACCAGTATGGGCATATTTCAGTCATATTAAAACCTCATCAGCTTAATCAACATAAGACTCTGTTCAGTTGAGAAGAGTTGAGTTTTTCAATTCAATTCAATTTTTATTGGCTCAAAAAGCAAAAGCAAGGTCATGTAGGGGGACAGCGAGTTATGTACAGGGAGGGTGGTCATACAAAGAGTTCAGGCCATATTCTGGTTTCAGTACAATTGAATGCTAGCTTGGTCATGTGCTTTTTATTGTAGGCTTGGGTGGCCAAAACCTTTTGAGTGGATTTGGTTGTCAGAAATTTTTTTAAAAAGCCTGTCATTTTTATATACAGGTGCATGTATGGCTATATAGTTCAGAAGCTTTACTTCCTAGCCATGTGGTCTCAGGTCAGGCCACTGTGTAGCATCTCGGACAAGTATCTGCTACTCTAGCTTTGAGCCGACCAAAGCCTTGAGGGTGGATTTGGTAGATGGAATCTAGAAGAAGCCTGTCACATACGTGTGTGTGAGTGTGTCTTGTCTTGACATCATGTGATGGTTGCAAACAACCATCACTGTCATACAAGCAATACAAGTAAGCAAGGCCATGTAGGGGGACAGGGAGGGTGGTCATACAAAGAGTTCATTATAAAATGGGGAATATTACCTTACCTGGAAACAGATGAGATTGGCAACAGGAAGGGCATCCTGCCTATACAAAATCCGCCTCAACAAAATTCTATCTGATTCATGCAAGCATGGAAAGTAGATAAATAATGGTGATGATTTATCTCTCTAAATATATTGATAGAGTATGTATGTTGTGTGTTTAGAAACAACAGGTAAGGGTTAGCAACAGGGAGAGCATCTAACTGTAATATACTCGTGTATCTCATACCACCATTGAAAAATGGATGTGAAAATGAACAAAGTGGTACAAATACCCTTGTAAACAGTGAACCAATTTGAAACCAGTGGAAGAAAAAAAAATGTACTGCCATTAATGATAATACTGCTCATTATTTAGTGTCTACCTACTGTCTTCCTACAAATATGAGAGCTAACTTCACTATAATGCATAAATCATAAATGACTATGCTGGTGAAAATAAAAAAAAAATTGAGTTGCTTGTGGAAAATATTCAAAGGTAATGGATGTACTTCACACGAAGTAGTCAGATCAGAATTTTTTTTTTTTAACTTTGGACTTTTTAACCATTTTACTGCAGAATTCAGATATATCCACTTAAAAATTCATTACTCTTAGCTATAGAAAGGAGTTTTATACACCAGCCTCTTTTGTTGAGGAATGTTATGTTTGAAACTAATTTTGTTCAGGTAAGTCAAGTTTATTGAGGCAACGTGACTTGCAGAAAATACCAGTTCTATTTTTTTGGAAGATATTAAACATCATTACAAGAATAACCATGAAATTTAATTTCACAAAGGTTAATTTCTAGTTGAATCTTTGAAAGCTTTGATTTTGTACATCTCTTTGTAATTTTCAAAGTTTTTAGATTGGAATTGTGCAAAATCAATCAGCAGCAGTGGGTAAATGTGGAATAATTTTGAATTATTTGTCAAATCTCACTTTCAGTAATGTATTAAATGAATGTTCTCAAGATTTCTGATTTCTTTTGGCAAAATGTTAAAGAGTTTGGGATCTCTGATTTGGATGAATATTTCTCTTGCAGGGGGTCTTTGTAATTTTTGAACAACTGTTGTTCAGTAGGGAAATCCTGCTAAGTTTCCCTTTTCACTCATCATTGTAGGAAATCATGGGTTTTCTGTTTTTGCTTCATATTTTGTTCCAAGTTTTACAGGATTCTCTGTACATATTCTCTGTACATATTTCTTCTTAATTCTATCTATCAGATCTTCAGTTCTTTCAATTGCTTCCTATAATCTTTGCCTTCAAAGGAATAGCTTTTAAATGTTAGTAATCTTTTCACATTTCCAAGAATTGCTATCTCTCTCTCTCTCTCTCTCTCTCTCTCTCTCTCTCTCTCTCACACCCACACACACACAGGTTGGGGAATATAAATATTGAGTTGTATTCAAAAATGGGACAGCCATCCTTTGGTACAAGGTCAAAATTATCATTTGGTTTCTTGACCAAAAGATACTTAGTATCCAACCAAATTTTTGGCTGGCCATCTTTATAGTTCTTTCAGTGTCTCATTTGAAAGATGAACTTCCTCTATTTAATATACTTAGATCTTTCTAACCTTCAGTTTTTATTTTATTTTTGGGAATGGTAGACTTCAAAGGAAATGAAGTTATAAATAATAGCACATAAATATTGGGTTTAAAACATCCTTTGGATAGGAATAATTGTAGGCTACCCATGGAACTCAAACCCACATTTGTAAACAAGAAAGGTGTTTTACCATTGAACCAAAACAAGCCTTTGAATTTCCCTGTTCATATGAGTAACTTTTTTCTATACATATATATATATATGTGTGTGTGTGTGTGTGTGTGGTGTGTGTGTGTGTGTGCATTATAAATATATATGTGTGTGTGTATTATATATATATGTTTCTTTATTACCCACAAGGGGCTAAACATAGAGGGGACAAGGACAGACAAATGGATTAAGACGATTACATCGACCCCAGTGCTTAACTGGTACTTAATTTATCCACCCCGAAAAGATGAAAGGCAAAGTTGACCTCGGCGGAATTTGAACTCAGAACGTAACGGCAGACGAAATACGGCTACGTATTTCGCCCGGCGTGCTAACAGTTCTGCCAGATATATATATATATATGTGTGTGTGTGTGTATGTAGGTGCTTGTGTATGTATATGTATTCTTTTATTCTTTTACTTGTTTCAATCATTGGACTACAGCCATGCTGGAGTACCTCTTTGAAGTTTTAGTTAAACAAACAAATTGACCATAGTACTTATTTTTTTTTAAAGTCAATGTGATTTGTAGTGGTTTCATTAATACATGTTTGCAGTATTTTAAAACTTCTATTGCTCAATTCATACTATTTATAATCTATGTATTGCTTAACCCCAGGTCCATCCAAGTAAAGCAGACCCATTATCAAACATGTTACTGCTATAACCACCACATTTTGTTTTTTATACTTTAGGCAACATTGTTCAATGAATTCCTTTTCTTTAAGATACATATAATTTGAAGTCAATCTGGCTGCTATTTCTATTAAGTTGGCTCATGTTGCTTAAAGAGTTAAAGTTGCTGCTATAATTAACTCTCTCCACTTGAAAGTTATCTGCTACCTCTCTTTCTTCTAGCTGCCCACACTATATTTCAGTAGATACTTTGTCCAGTAATTCCAAGAACTTCTCCACCTACATATCTTTCACTAGATATACATACATCTACAATAATAACAGTACACTGGTTTATTCTAAATATTAACCTAACTTTACAGTTTTATACGCCTTGCTGCCAGTCAAACAATATCCATTCTTGAACAATCATGTTGTAAACATTCATAAATATGCATATGTAAATAGATACCTTCTTTCTACACGTTCATTAGTTATCTGTTGATATGTGTACATTTGTGTGTGTGTGTGTGTGTGGTGTGTGTGTGTGTGTGTGTGTGTTGTGTGTGTGTGTGAGCATATAATTAGATTTTTTTCAGTTTTTCTTTAACCAACAAATATCAAATTAGGCCACCAGGTTATAAGAAAAGATATGAATAAATAAGAATGCAAAGTCTGATTAAATGGACGTGTTTTTAGCACACCTATGCACTTACATGTGAGCATGTGAGGCCTACACGCACCCTCATTGGATTCATGATTGTTAGGTTGTGGATTCAATTCTCAGTCCAGGTGGTGTGTTGTGTCCTGGAGTAAAGTGCTTCATGAAATGAAGTGGGCTTACTTAAGGCTACAACACCCCAACCTGAGGCTGTGGTAGAAAACATTCTGGGCAAATCTCTTTCTTACTGGCTAGTATAATTTTTTCATTGTTGTAATGTTTGATATATACATTGTTGTAATGTGACTATCTGGAATCTGGACCCAGAGTAATGTGAAGCTGACCCATAGAATAACATTGTGATAAATATTCCAAGAATACAAACCTAGTTGGTAAACTGCTGCAGAGAAAAACTTGTACCTTTCACAAATGACTATTTTCAGATATTTCTACAACCTTGGCTTTGAATCCTACAAATCTGTTAGCATGTTACAAAAATTGAATATAATTGCTCTCTCTCTCTCTCTCTCCATATATATATATATATATATATACTGGCCTGGTGCAGCCTTCGGGCTCCCCAGACCCCAGTTGAACCGTCCAACCCATGCTAGCATGGAAAGCGGACGTTAAACGATGATGATGATGATAGAGAGAGAGAGAGAGAACAAGTATGATTTAAAGTTATTTTAAAGCTTCTGGAAATGTTTCTATTAGAAGAGGGACAAGAATAACACTTTTGGCGAGCTTGCCAGGATTTTGTCTTCAATGAAGATATATTTTCTGTATTGTTTATATATTTCTTTCATACTTTATTTTGTTATTGACTTTGAGAACTTGAAAATAATTATGAAAGAAGATAGAATATTTCTATAACCTTATTGCGCTATATACACCCAGTCACATTCTGTAATCGCTGGTTCATATACATCTAGTCAAAGATATTCTATAGTTTTGTTGGCTTAAGAGAAACAAAAGGGATAAAGAGTTAAGATATTTGTTTTTATTTTGTTTGGTATATGTTTGGTACAAACATTTGTCCTGACGAACATATATATCTATATATACATTGTATGTATGGTGTGTAAGGCATATGCTCTCAGGAATTCTGAGTCAAACTATCTTTTCTTTATTGTTCTTTCTGGGTTATGTTTAAAGGTATTTTGGTACTTTTTGAGGTTGAAGGTATTTTTTGTGCTTGGCAGATTTTAGTATCCAGAGCTTTTTAAAGAAAAATCAGGCACTTTGCAAACATATGCAAATTGAGCATATCATTCTTTGAGAAATTTGCCATCATTCCTTTTGTAAGATTTTGAAGGCTGTCTGTGAGAGGCTAAGCAATGGATTATAAGTGTAACCGGCTTCAACATTAGTCCATGCCTAAGCATAAAGAGTTTGAAAACTTATGCATGTCTAGACAATAAAAATTTGATAATTAATCACTGTCTGATCCATCTTGGGATCTCTGGAGTAACACTACTTGACAGGATTTGTACCTTGAAGATCAGGAACCCTCTCCAGGTCAAGCCACTACTTAGCTGCATTGAGAAGACACAACTCTGGAACTACAGACATGTAATTAGAATGTCACAGAGAAGATGGTTTCCTGAAGCTAACCCAGCTAGCTGGAGACTTGGGGATAGACCATGAATGAGATGGTTGAATAATATCTATAGTCTCAGTCGGACACACCTTGGAACCAAGCTGGAGAAATCTAATGATGGTTGATATTGGTAGGATCCTATGAGGACTCTACCCCAACAACCCTCTCAAGAATAGTGGGCAGAGGAGAGGGATGGAATCTCTGTCTGAAAAACATAAATATACCAGAAATCAAATGTACCATAAAAAGAAGAAAGGGGTATAACATGTTGTAGTGTTACAAGATCGTCGTGATTACTGTTACTTGACTCAAGAAACAGTATGGAGCCAGCTGTGTTGTTTAAAATGGTTATCAGTTCAATGTAGATGATTGGTTATGCAGTTGAGAATGGCTTCAATAAGTAAAGAACTTTATTCAACTATGGCATACGTCTACCCATCCATCCATTTTCTCCACATACCATTACTGGGAGGCTTGTGGAGGTAGCGTTTTCAGGTACCTCCTCCATAGGATCCTATCAGAAGCAACTGTCATTACACTTTCCATCTTGATTCTCAAGCATGACAAACTGAGACTATGGATATTATCTTTTAGTCAACCCTTGACATGAATAATGATGCATCTTTCCTGGTGCATATTAGTAATGTGGCAATAAAATGCAGATGGCTGGTCAGATAGATCCTCTAAACTTCTAAAACAAGAGAATAGGAAACAATGATGGTCCTCTAGAGGAAATATGTCCTCAGCCACTTAGGCCTACTGCTCCAACCTATGACCACCACACAGTATAAGATTGACAGCAAAACTTGAAGCAATCTAGCAAAGCTACACAGAGAAGACCATTTCAATGCAATGTGTCATTTACTGGAAAAGTCTGATAAAGTTAAGACACTACTCCTTGCAGAAAGGTGTGAAAGATACGCATGATTCTGGAAGGACTTGTAACAAACTTTGGCATTGAAAGTTACATAAACAGCAGAACAGGTCGTCCTGGTGCATATTACTAATTTGGCAATAAAATGTAGACAGCTGGCTGGTTAGATCCTCTGAACTTTTAGAACTAGAGATTAGGAAACAATGATGGTCCTCTAGAGCAGTGCTACTCAAAGTGGTGGTCCACAGACCGGTGCCTGTATGTGGCAAGTTTCCGGAAAAGAAAGAAACATTTTAAAATGCTTATGTAATATTGTATTATTTGTTTACAAAATAAATATAAGATATAAAAAAAATTGTCAACTTTTATTATATTCATTATATATATTGTTTCCAGTATAAATTAATAGTACTAAGAAACATTACTGGTCCCTGGGACATTGGAAAAAAAACTGCTGGTACACCACATCAGATAGTTTGAGGAGCACTGATGTAGAGGATGTATAGATGGTCGTGGAAGTGTGTGTTCTATGTCGGGTCACCAATTATAGATAGTTGTGCATGTTGAAGTGTGGTAAAACCATCTAATAATGACTCTGTTCCGAAGGCTGTAATAATACATTTGATGTACCAGTTGGAAAAAGAGAGACACAACCAAGTAGAATGTTTGAGAGATGATTATTAATAGGATATTTGTCCTCATCTTGTTTGTTGTTAACACAACATTTCGGCTGATATACCCTCCAGCCTTCTTCAGGTGTCTTGGGGAAATTTTGAGCCTGGGTTCTCATTCCTAAGGTATTTTTCGATATTATTGTTATTACTATTATTCAGGTCACTACTTGGAATCTTGGAGTTAAGAGCTCAGGCTACTAACTCCAAGATTCCGAGTTCGATTCCAAGCAGTGATCTGAATAATAATGATAATAACAACAACACCATCAAAAAATACCTTAGGAATGAGAACCCAGGTTTGAAATTTCCCCAAGACACCTGATGAAGGTTGGAGGGTATATCAGCCGAAATGTTGTGTTAACAACAAAGATGAGGACAAATATCCGTCAAATGTAAATAATGATTTATTAATATGTTGACATGTGTGTCTGTGTGTGTATCATGTATACAGAATAATAGACAGGCCATCTTGAGAACAAAGTGTATGTGTGTATAGGAATGAATGCATGCGTGTGTGTTAAGTACATATAAGAATAACGACGAAGAAGGCAGGGAGTCTATAATAAGAAGTTAGATGAATGTTCAAAGACACAAGAATGAGAAATACCAGTTTGTAGTCAATTGTATACAGTGATTGAAATACTGTATCAAGAAGTTGTGGTGCTGATGCAGAGCCGGTTGCGGTATGTGTCATACAAAGTTGTGGCTGTAATGCTGCTGCCTGGGTCTCTTGTACAAGAGTTCGCGCAGGTTGTATTTGCTGTTAACCATGGTGAAGTAATTCATGAACAGTGCTATACTGGAACTTGTGCAGTGTTGCTGGTTGAGCTGTGTACATAGAGATGTTGGTGATGAAGAAAGAGATTGCTATAATGCTGTTGGATGGGTGTTGTCACTGTAACTGGCTGTCCTCTGTGGTCAGTGGCTAGACTTTAAAAGGTCTGGAACCAAAGACTTCGAGATGAGGAGTAGCTGGGTTTTTATGAGGAGCAGTAGGCTCAAATTGAGTTAAGAAAAGGCTGTTTCACATGATCTTATTTAGGGGCTCTGATTGGTTATATGCTGCATATTAGCATGACAGAGTAAGAGACAAATTGTGCCAACCAATCAGAGTAGTGGACACAACGGGGTCCAAATAGCAGCCAAAGGCTAGCTGTTATCTGCTATGTTTGAGTGCCCATATTTATGATAAATGGGTGAGGAATTTCACTTGAGTGTACACTATAGCCACTTAAGCTTACTGCTCCCACCTATGGTCACTGCACAGTATAAAATTAACTGCAGAACCCTCATGTCAAGGGTTGAAGCTTTGGGAAAGAGATCTGTAACAGCTCAAAAACAATCTCAGATATATTGACAAATCAACATGCAGGCTACAAGTAGAAAAAGAGCAAAAATAAAACAAAACTAAGAAATGGAAAGTGCAAAAGACTAGCTCCCTGTACATGAGCATCTGTAGCTCTCATCTACTGAATCCATCATTAACCCTTTAGTTACTGTATTTATTTTGAGATATTCAGTTTCTTTCAATCATTTTTAAATGTAACAAAGAATTTAGTAAAATAATTAAGTTATCAGATAGCTAGTGTTAGGAACATAAATTGTGACTAAGGTTTGATGAAAGATTTTAATTCAAAACTTATGAAAGGACATTTGTACTACAGAGCCTGAGCTGGTTTTGGCCGAGTTGGTAACGAAAGGGTTAATGAGTAAACAGTTCTGCTTTCTCCTTGTTGAACTTGAACAGTGATCACTGTGGCCACCGTCCTCATTGAAATTTTTATGTCCATGTTTCCATGCCAGCATGTTAGACAGTTTGAGGCGGTGCTTCATGATCAGATGCTCTCCTCAGTGCTTGCCCTTTTAGTTATGTCTTATGTCATATGTTTATTTAATTTCATTTGCTCTCTTTGTTTTGTTTTGTTTTTTCTCTTTCTGTGTGCGTATAAATGTTTGTGAATGTGTGCCTGTGTAGTATTGATTTTTTAAAATATTAGTACATGACACATTTTGTGGGAGGGAGAGAGCTTAAACCGACTCAGTACTTGATTGGTATCTGTTAATCAATTCAGGTGTGTGTGTTTAGAGTTTTAAAAGTAGTTGAGACAAAAGATGCCAGAGTAAATGCATTAGAGAGATAGAAGGGGTAGGAAAATGGATGGATAGAAGTGATTCTGTTGAAACTATTACATATTACATAGTATATTTTAATTACTCTGAAAAGGTTTGACTAATAAGGATGTACATATGGTTGACACTTAACCCTTCGCCTGTCTTAGGTATCACATGTGATACATGGGGCATTTTTCTGGTATCCATGCATCATATGTGATACACATTCCCAAGTTTTTTCTTTAACCGCTAGAGCGACTTGGGACTTATAATAAAAGGAATGCTTTATATGACTTAGAACATGTAAAACAAGTTCGAAAACTACCATGGATATTGAGGGCAATTAGATGAAAATGCTTTGGTCAAGCAAAGGGTTAAACTGGTATTTATTTATTTTTTTTATGTTACTAAGGTGAGTAAGGTTAGAAGCCATGATGTGCATTTACAGCCTCTGAAATTGCAGGGCGGAAGTTATTCTCAGATTTGCCCAAACACTTGCAATGGAGTGAACTTCCCTAAAGACATGAAAAGACTGGTGTTCAGTTAACCCTTTGGTGTTCACATTATTCTGCCAAAATTAATCCTTTTTTATCCACATTGTTTTGAACTAATCATGCATTATCTTGTAGCTATGAGATTTTGATGAGGTAGCTGTTAATTTTTAAAATGATATTGTAGGGTTGGTACGAGAGACCAGATCTGGCCAGTTTGAACATAAAACAGGCAGAATACTTTTGGCCGGATATGGCCGGTTTAAATGCTAAAGGGTTAAACCTTGTGTTGTAGTATGTCTATCATTCAAGAACAGCAATAGTCTTTCCATCGGGCTAAAAGCTTTGGTCAGTTTTATAGTTGGCACTTACTTGCTGGGTGTGTAATGCAGTACTTGAAACCATGTAGTCATGAAACGAACTTGTTAACCCCATAGCTATGCTTGCATGCATAGACTAAATCTATGTTCGAATATAACTGGTGCTAATTATTATTGTACTTTGATTTCTTACAAAATTTGCACAATTATTTACTTGAATTCATCAGCATCGTTAGCATCATTGTTTTACACCTGCCTGCTGTGCTTTGGTTAAATGGTTCATTGTGGCCTGAGTTAGTTTTTATTTGGAGTTACTGCCCTCCTAAACGAATCAAGTTTTATTTTTGACTTGATTTCTATGGCTGGATGCTCTTTCTAACAGTAATCATTTTACAATGTACTAGGTACATCTTATAGTGTTACCAGCACTGTAGTTGTCATGCTCTTAAGAAGATTCAGGCAACATCACCAACAGGGTGATAAGATAGTGGTGACTGGAAAAAGACCCCCTGCCCCCCCCCCAAAAAAAAACAACAGCAACAAAAATCAAGCAAGATTAGTGAATGAAAAGCGCAAGAGTATGATGATAGAAACAGAGTGTTAGGAATAGGTGATTTGAGGGTGGATGGAGTGATGTATAATAAATGAGGTGATCCATGATGAGAGAATAAAGGGTAGCTTTCAATAAACAGTGGCCTGGAGAGGTGGAATGATGACTGGCGGTGCAAAAAAAAGGAGTGAGATAGATTGTATTGGGTACAAGCAAAATTGTTTACTATATTTATTTATGTTAAAAGCTCCAACCGATCGTGGCCGATGCCAGACCCCTCTGGCACCTGTGCAGGTGGCACGTTAAAAGCACCCACTACACTCGCGGAGTGGTTGGCGTTAGGAAGGGCATCCAGCTGTAGAAACTCTGCCAGATCAGACTGGAGCCTGGTGCAGCCCCTGGCTTCCCAGACCCCGGTCGAACCGTCCAACCCGTGCTAGCGCGGAAAACGGACGTTTAAACGATGATGATGATGATGATGTATATGGCACATACAGCACTTTACTTTTTGTCAACTTCAGGTCTTCTTTGAGTTCAAATCCCACTAGGATTCGCTTTACTTTTCATATCTCAGGAGTTGATAAACTAAACATTAGTCAGGTACTTGCAGCTCTTGCCAAAGTATGTGGCTTTGCGCCAATGTGAAAAATGTTTATTAAAAGAATCATGGAATTGTAGAAATTATTTATGTGATGGATTAAATTCCTGTTTTGAGTTCAAATCATTCTGCTACTTATTTTAATGTTCATCATTTTAGGCTCGAAAAATTTAGTACCAGGCATACAATAGGGTTGGTTTCCTGGAATCAGTTTTATTCATTGAGCCTTTTGTGAGTATTGTTGTTTAGCTTTAGATTAGCCCTGACTGAACAGACCTATGATCAAAGTCATTCCAATTGTAATCTTACCCCTCTGGTTTTATAAACACAGTATATCTAGGACTACATTATTCATTTTGTTCTTCACTTTTTAAGGCTGTAGAGTGTGATATGAAGAAAATTTAGCAGCTATTTCTAGCAGATCGAGTGACCATGAAGAATAGGGCAAGCTTTTTTCAGAAGCATGTTGCATAAGACATAGCTCATCATTAAGCATGCCATTTAGAAAGTCTTGTGAGCCATAAACTGCCCATGATTGATGTAGAGGTTTCCTCATTGATTTGTCTTTCTGAGGTTGATAAAAAATAAGTACCAGTTATATATTGGAGAGGGGGATGATTCATTGATTATACCTTTCCTCTGTAAATGAGTAGTCTTGTGCTAATTATTATTAAACATTATTATTGATTAAATGAAAGCAGAATTGGTAGACTGCCTTGTATGTTCTTACCAATATACTATATTCAACTAATGATGGTTTAGTAGACTCAAAAAGGTCCATAGTTGTCCCTCTTACCTGTATCCCAAAATCAGTTACCAACCTTCAAATATGTAAATTTACTTTGATATTTTAATTCTTTATTTCTTGAAATTATCACCACTTCTTTCAGATTCACTAACCATTATTTCTAGGTTTTAGTTTTCTTTCTCCAACTAAGAGGTAAATAAAATTTTTTTTTTTCATATGGCATTTTAAAAATCCTTTGTTATCTCTTCAAATTCATACCATTGACCTGATTGAGTTATTTTCCTTAGTTTGCATTATATTTAATATGCCATAACCCTTCACATCTTGAATTTATCATTATTGATTTGTTAGGTACTAGACCCTTCATGATGGAAATAACAATCAATTAAACAAACCCAGTGCTTGACTGATACTGGAGAGCGGTCATGGCTGTGTGGTAAGAAGTTTGCTTCCCAGCTGTACAGTTTCAGGTTCAGTCCCCTTGCGTGGCACCTTGGGCAGTGTCTTCAACTTTAGCCCTGGGCCAACCAAAGCCTTTAGAGTGGATTTGGTTGAGGGAAACTGAAAGAAACCCTTATCTGTGTGTTACTGTCCCCTTGCTCTGACATTGCATGGTAGTTGTAAACAAGTGTCACCGTCATACAAGTAGGGTCCTTCGTTTCCAATCTTTCGTGACAACTTGCTTTGTCAGGATAAAATATTACCTTTACTTGGAGGCAGGTGGGGTATTTGGTGATGGGAAGGGCATCTTCCCACAGAAAATCCGTCTTAGCAAATTCCATCCGACCCATGCAAGCATGGAAAAGTGGACGTTAAAACAATGATGAAATGATGATGATTTTTAGCTAGGGCCCTTTATGTTCTTAGTACAAATCTTGCCAGAATTGACTCTGCCTCTCAGTCTCCCATCTGATATCCTTCCGATCAAATATGTTTTCTTTGTTAAAGTTAGGAATCATTATTAATTAAATAATTAGCATATTAGTGGTTCTGGAATAATTAGTCAACTTATTGAACTTGGTCCATTTTTTTTCTTATTGTCTGGGTAGCTTTTAATGTTGAGCCCTAAATTAACCCTGATGGAGCAAATCTTTGCTCAAAGAGGTTCCAGCTAGGACTATATTGCTTCCAGTGTCCCTGCTTCTTAGGGGCAATAGTATACTTTGAGGGAGATTTAGTTGCCGTTTCTAGCAAGCACTTAGAGGCTTCCTTGTAGTTCAGTAGAATGCGAGTAAAGATGTGTATGTGTCTCTTTATTTTAAGTCATGTATTTTTTTGCATGTCTGTCTACATACGCATAAATTTACCACTGTATTCATACCAGTCCCCTCTTGTTTACGCCTGCTCTTCCCCCTTTTCACTCTTGTCCTGTTCCTCTCCCATACATGCACATTAGCAATATGCATCTACATATAAACGCAAACACAGATATGTCTGCTCGTGCACGAACACACACACACAAACGCACAACATAGATTTGCGATTACTGGTCTTCCATCCAGGGCCAGACGGACACCTGCAGTCTGCCAAAACGCACTAATATAGCTTCTTGCTTTCAAACGCACATATGCATGTATTTATCTCTCTCAAATTTTATAACACAGTAGTACACACCCAAACGCACACAGTATTTTTCACGCGAGCACACCGATCGTAGAATAGACATTTTGAATGTTCTTTGCACCCCGTCTGCTGCGATTGAAGGTGGTGGTGGTGGTGGTGATGGCGGCGATTGTGGCGGTGTTGATGGTGGTCGTGGTCGCGGTAGGCGCTGGGTTGTACGCACCTTAACACGCAATGTACACGAACTACACACTCGCTCGTTGTATGTTAGTATATATCTGTGTGTATAAGGTAATTCGAGAGATACATGACCTCTCTCTCTCTCACACACACACGTATTCAGACACGCACTAATGCTTCATTGCAAATTCATATGCGTGCTGGCAATACAGCCAGACAGATATTTATGCACGTATACACACACACACACCTGTATACGCACTTTCTCACGTATATGCATACACGTCATGTTTCCGATATTTGCATATGGAAATGGTAAGGTATTGGCAGCAGGGTTTTGTAGCAGTGGACAGATTGTCCAGTCAATGTAATAGCGGAAGAAGGGGGAGGGAGGGAGGAGGGTGTAGCTGAAGAGGGTGAAGGAAGAGGGAGTTTATGGTGGTGAGAAAGAGAGGTGGGCGATGGAAATATATAGAGAGAGGGAGAGAGTGATTTCGAAGGAGAGATGCTATTAAATTTGTGTGTGCATGTATGTATCTATGTATGTATGTATGTATGTATGTATGTATGTATGTATCTCTCTCTCTCTCTCTCTCTCTCTCTCTCTCTCTCTCTCTCTCTCTATATATATATATATATATATATATATATATATATATATATATATATATATGTGTGTGTGTGTGTGTCTGTGTGTGTGTGTGTGTGTGTGTATGTATGTATGTATATATATACATACACATACACACACATGCGTGCATACAGGTGAAATAGTGAGAGAGAATATGGGATGAATATGCGTAGATTCAGTGACAAAGTTAGAATAGAATGTGTATATATGAATGTGTTAGTGATTATCTGTGTGTGTGTGTATATATATATATATATATATATAATATATATATATATACATACACACACTTATGTGTATAGACATTTATACATGTTTATATGCGTATATATTTATGTGTGTGTGTGTGTGTGTACATAAACACACATATTCATGCACACACACACACACACACTAAAAATATATATGCATATACTTTCTCACATGTATGAGGTGATTGTGAGGTGAAATGCGTAGAATCAGTGTCAAAGTTAAAGACTAATAGAATGTCTGTGCATGAATATGTGTCTATATATATATATATATATATATATATATATATATATATGTGTGTGTGTGTGTGGTGTGTGTGTGTGTGCGTGTGCGTATTTGTGTATGGCGGGTATGTTATATAGGATTGGTAGATAAAACGTTGGCTAACAGGCATACACAGCAACGAAAGGGGGATAGATAGATAGACAGATGCATTCTGAGGTGTGTACCATTATTCCTGTCTCACTAAATTTTACCAAACTACTAGTTGTGTGTGCGTGTGTGTGTGTGTGTTATTCACACCGAAATACCTGTAGCAGGTACTAAAGCTTACCACTGGTTCCTTGTTTATCACACCTACAGTTAGTAATCTATTGTAGAGGTGGTGGTGGTGGTGTTGGCGGACTTAAGTCACAACTCGGTCCAGCCAAATGATAGCGGTGGCGACTCAGAGACGTGTATAGACATAAATACATACGCACATACACGCGCACACACACACACACACACACTGTATGTCTACATTTTATCCACATTCGTAGATAATTAACGAAGTTCAGACTGTGTTGATTCACCTCTATATATCACGCATCCTCTCTCTTCCACATACACATGTGTGTGTGTGTGTGTCTCATGTATATATGGGTGTATGTAAATATGTGTGTGCGCGCGTGCGTATATATATATATATATATATATATATATATATATATATATATATATATATACATACACGAGGAAATATATATAACATACACGAGGAAATTTCAATCAAAATCTAAAAGAAAATCTACTTTGTATGTATGCATGTGTGTATGTATGTATGCATGTATGTATGTATGCATGTGTGTGTATATATATGTATGTATGCATGTATGTATGCATGTGTGTGTATCTAGGTATGTATGTAGGTAGGTAGGTATATGTATGTATTTTAACTCTTTTTTTGTGTGTGTGCATATATAGGGTGCAGTGGCCTTGTTCACCATCTCTCTATTTGTTACCATCTTCTTTCATCTTCGCGAGGTTCAGTCTTCTGAGATTATTCTTCATCACTTCTTGCCATGTCTTCAAAGGTTCGCTGCTGGCATGCAACATTGTCCTTCATATGCAAGCATCTTTACAATCTGCGCCTCATCGTGAGAGAATCTCTTTGTTGTCAGCAGAGGTAATAACCCGCATGAACTTTTCTTTCGGGACACCCTCCACCACAGCTAATTTGGTCACCTAGGTAACAGAATCTATCATTGCTTCTTGGGAACGGGAGCCTTTTGAGTATTTGGAAAAGCATTATTTCATGATGTTCTTATTGTTAATTTCTCCTGCACGTCTGCTACACTCGAAGTTCTTTTCTGTTAAATTGTATCACTATATTTTATACTTCCTCATATTGTGCATAAATTGCCTAAATAGATGCTGATAATCTTCCACTGGGCTAGGAATGTCGATTCCCTCACAATTGTCACATTCAAACATCTTACTCCGTTTGTACATATCTTATATGACCATTTCCCTGCTGACACTGTAGTTAGTCTTATTTCGTACTTGCTACAACTTTTGTCTTGGCTACATTTACTTGAAGAACTCTCGGTTCTAAATGTTTGGAATTTCTTATCTAATTCTTGAACAAATTGATCTTTGAGAACCAGATCATCGACGTACAGGAGTTGCGATGGAAAACCGGTCTTAATATCCGTTGTTATGTTCTCAAGAAAAATTTTAAGGAACAGTTGGGTGTTGGGAACCGAGGCCTTGTACGCTAAATTCCAAGAAAAATTTTAAGGAACAGTTGGGTGTTGGGAACCGATACCTTGTACGCTAAATTCCTCGCTGAACTCATTGCTAATTCTCACCTTACTGGTTGTAGTTCTGTACATGATTTGCGCGGCCTTCACAAGCCGTTCCACTACAGCCAAGTTTCCTTAGCGCCAAACCTCTACAAGGTGTGGTACCCTATCGTAGACTGCCTCCAGGTAACAAATGTTACGTATGGTGGTTTACTTTTTACTAGTTGTTTCACTAGTGGTACTCGGTTCTGACACAGATCCGAACTACGTTTCATTTATATTAAACTAGCAGTATCGCCCGGCGTTGCTCGGGTTTGTAAGAGAAATAACTATATAAGCATTTTTAGAGAGTTACTTATATAATAGCAAAATAATGCATTAAAAATGGGAAAAAATTATGGTAATTCTTTTTTTTAATCGTAGACTCATCGTAGACGCGTGCTAATACCCAGAAGGGCTCGATATGAATCGCGACTATAAGATACCCGCTTTTGTTTAAACTGCACCACGAAATGTGGGAGTAGTTAGGAATCTAAATCGTAGGAGACAGACACACAACTTCACTTTTATATATAAAGATTTCTCTTCGTAATCTTTGTTATTTTTATAACTGGATTCATCATTTTGATGTCCCAGTGGCTGCTTCTTGCTTGACCGTGTTTCTACCGTATGCTTGTAGCAGTTGATGATCAGACATTAGAAATGACCACTTCTTGTACTTCTTAACTGATTATGCGAGTGACCAGTATGCCTCACTTCACCGGATATTTACGGCACCTCAGCGACTATCCCTAATGGTCCGACCGCTTTCTCTGCCCTTATCCTTATTGGCTATTTCGACGATAAAACAGCTAAATTCAGTAACTGATCCCAATTTAAGCTTATTCAGAGTAGTCCTACTTTCTCATATGTTCCATTTGTCCAGCAGTTTCTTGTAACATGCATTTCTAAGCCTTCCCTTTGCATCAGTCAAGGCAGTGTGTCGCTTTAATTTCGTACACACTTTCTCCCAAACAACGTTTTAATTCGCACTGACATACTGATTTGCAATCCGGAACACCACGCCTCTGACATTAACGTTGCAGAACATCGGCAAACTTTTTACTGTCCGCTTCTCTATTTGCTAAGTGTACCCGGCGTCTAGTTTCTCGCATTGTCCCACCCTCACCCTCCTTGTCTCTCAGCTTTGGTAGCTCTGCCACACTTTTCACTGCATTTCACTTTATGCAAAGTTGGAAGTTGCTCCATCTGCTGATCTTGCCTTACGGCTCGCTGCAAGGTCTTTTGGTTGAGGCTATTCATTACCTTCTGTGTTACTATTCTGTCTCTTCCGACTTCTCGTTACGCCTCACCTAGTTCTTTGAACCTACGTTTGACCGAAATATTTTTTGAGTTTCCGGATTGTCTTGTGTGTCTCCGAGTCCGTCTGTCTCTTACTCCAATACCACTAATCGCAAATTGCTGTTGTGTTGGGTTCATTCTTCAATGGGGGAAAAGACAGTCTTCACAACTATTTGTCTATCTCATTTCCCGGTGACAAAATGAAGGCGATTTGGCTTGAATGGTTCTTATCTGATTGGTTGGTTTCCTGAAGCTAGTGTTGCTGATGGTTAGGTTATTATTTGTCTCACAGAACTCCGAGAGCCTTGGTTCCGTTTTATTCCATGTACAGTAACCGCAGCCTGCATGTACATTAGAGTAGCCATCATGGCATTGCTCGCTATGTCCACTGAAATAAACAGCCATGATGACAATATCTCTCAGCTGGTATTGCGATGGTCTGAAAGAAGGCCTCATAAAAATGGCCATCCTTTCATTGTCATCAGTTAATCCTTACTCAGGGTACACACATAGCGATCACTGCTGCTGTCGTGTTGCTTATGACTGATCTAAGTTGAATTTTTGTTGCGTATTCTGCCTATCTCAAGTATTTTATACATTCTCTGCCAACTATGTGTGTGTGTGCGTGCGTGTACACGCACAAACACACGCGCCTATTACCAGTCTTAACATGCAAGCTAACCTATATGCATATTATGTATGTCGTAATGCATATACTAATAGGTAGCCAAGTTTAAATATATAACATACATACATACATACCTACATGCGTGTATGTGTGTCGTATATATATATCAGAGAGATAAGCAGACCAAATCATAAATGCAATGTAATAGAGTCCATACTTTTTTTTTTTTCGGCTCAAATATATTTTAATGCTCGATACACGCTCATAACTAAAAAAGTATAGAGTCAATTTATGTCTGTTTACACATACATACATACACACACACACACGTTCACCTTAGCCAGTTGCCAGTGCAGACACAGGTTCCCCTCCATCCACCATCAAACCAGCCAACTCCGACTAGTCACACACGCGCGCGCACGCTCACATGCACGCACGCACGCACACACCAGTTGTATATGCACCATCACTTTCGTATAGTTCTTTTCCTCTGTCTGGGTTGCTTGCTGCCAGCTAAAACAGCCCATGTCTGTCTTGTCCACCCCAACAAATATTAAACACACACACACACACACACACACACATTAAGGGGCGCTTCGACTGGGGACAGACACGGCTGATCCCAGGAACCCCGCCGTAATTTTGGCGTCTCGGTGTCTTTCTAAATTGTGTTTACAAAACAAGCCGTTCATTCAATGCCCTTCTACTTTCAACCTCTTTTCGTTTCTGCCCATGCTGTGTGTTGCATCACACACACACATATACACACATACACACACGCACACACACACACAACGACTGTGTGTGTGTGTGTGCTGTGTTTACATACTTGTATACACACAGACAGGCCTACTAAATGGGTGTTCGATGAAAATGATAATCAAATATAATCGTGTCAATATCGATCCTGATGATTCCTGTAATATTTAGATTTTTACATAAGTGATACATAACTAGGAAGTTGTGACGTGCATGTTTTTTTTTTTCCTTTTTTCTTTCTTTTTTTTCTTCCCCTCTCATTTTCCATCCTTTTTTTTCTTTTTTCTTTCCCTCATCCTTTTTTTTTTCTTTCTTTCTTTCGCAGCATCTTCCTCCTAACTGAAGCGGTTCCAACTGTATTAGATATGACTGTTTGATGTTTAGTTTCAGTGTCTGTTGGTGTACGTTTGTGAATTGTATGTGTGTGTGTGTGTGTGTGTGTTGGGGAGTTTGGTAATTGTTTGTGTAATGTGTGGGTGTCTACTTTATGTGTCATTTTGTGTGTGTGTGTGTGTGTGTATGTATGTATGTATGTAAAGCTTGTGTACACACACACACACACACACACACACACACACACATATATATATATATATATATATATATATGATGTAGCTTGTGTGTGTATCTATGAATATATATTCTCTGTGTGTATACTGTGTACGTGTTGTCGAGTGGTATGTGCGTGGAAT
>NC_042999.1:36221811-36254311 GCF_006345805.1 Octopus sinensis | reverse complement strand
TTAGGTGTACATGCACGGACACACCCACACGTCGACAAAAGTGTTTTGTGTCTCAACGCCGACATGTATGTGTATATGTGTGTGTTTAGTTGTGTGTGTGTGACTGCTGATGGTTATAGTTAAGGCTTAATGACGACCGAGAGACGAGTGTTCTGGTTAACACACACACACACACACACACACACACGTAAGTATACATATCTATACAAGTTAATATATGTAGGTCTGTCATTGAAACTGCGTTATATATCGCTCCACTGAGTTGGTATTTCTGCACACACATATACACACACACACAACCAACGTGCACACGTAATCGTACATACCTCAGCACCCATATACACCCATACACGTAGACATATGCAGAACATCTATCTTGTACGTTCAGTCTTTCGTGTTAAAAAAAAAAACTGTCATCCTTCTGTGTCTGTTTATTTCGCTCTTGTTTTTTACCCTCTTTCTACATATATCTATCCATTTTCGCTCTCTCTCTCTCTCTCTCTCTCTATATATATATATATATATATATATATATATATATATATATATATATATAATCATCGCTTCTTCTGTTCTCTCTTTCCCTCGCTTTCTACCTTTTTCTGTCATCCTCTCTTGCTCTGTCTATTCTCTCTTTCTTCTTGCTATCTATCTATCTATCTATCACCTCATACACTATCTACTCGCTGTATCTTTCTCTGTCTTTCATGCAGACACCCATACACGTACATACGTTCAAGCTTCCATACCGAACTATCATTTGTTCTGTAAACCCTCCACCCCTCCTCCCCTGGTGCCTGTATTCCCCCGCTCCTCTCCCCCCCACACACACATGTGTCCTGCTATACATAGGTTTTATCACGTTATATTACCGTTTTTCTCCCACCTTAAGTTTATATATTTTGTTTTTATCCTTTCATTTCGCCTTATCTCTTTACCAATAAACACATACACACACACGTACGTGTGTGTTTCTTGCCTCTCTCTCCCCCCACATACACACACTATCCTGCCTTGCGTACAGTCCTCTCCCATATATATATATATATATATAATATATATTATATATATAATATATATTTATATATATATGTATATATATATATGAGAGGGAGAGAGAGAGTTATCTCTCCCGTCGCAGACGTGTTCATCTCACTCTCCACTCACGTCTCTTGCTTTCCCCGCGGGTGCACATTCATCCGTACACACACGGATGCAAGTATACACACGCTTTGATTCCTAATTCTTCCTTGCTCTCCCACGCTCTGCCTAATTTACTCTCTCATTTTCCACTCACCACGTCTCTTTGTCCGTATCTTTTTTGCTATCACAACTCTCTGACTGGGTGCTCTCTATCCTTCTCCTACCGTTTTCGCCCCTTCACATTCGCATTGCCATTTCTCCTTTCCCTCCTCTCTCTCTCTATCTCTCCTTCCATCCATGTTCTACACACAACCCAGTGACAGGTATGTCTGCTGTAAGATGACAGTTTTGGTGTTGGATATCCCTTATCGTCCTTCCCCCATCTTATCGCCAAGGTAGTTAGGAAAACCCATTTCAAAGGACCGAAAATGCTGGTTGAGAAGGAACAAGCAAAACCGAAGCAAATGGTGGGGACCTGTTCCTTCTTCTATTTGTTTAAACCATCCAACAATTTGTAGGTGTCTGTCAGTAAAGTTGCTGCGATTAGTGAAGATTCTGACATTTCAGTCTAAGGTTCTCTCAACGGAGTTGTCCAAATTCTTTGAAGAACCGCTTCCTAGCTCCTTTATCTGTCCGTCTGTCTATCTATCTGTCCGTCTGTCTATCTATCTATCTGTCCGTCTGTCTATCTATCTATCTGTCCGTCTGTCTATCTATCTGTCTGTCTATCTATCTATCTGTCTGTCTATCTATCTATCTATCTATCTATCTATCTATTTGTCTATCTATCTATCTATCTGTCTATCTATCTATCTCCATTTCGCCTACCGTATTTTTCTTATCTTTCTCTCTCTCTCTCTCTCTCTCTCTCTACACACACATTCACCATCACTGCCCCCCTCACTCTCTCCATGTTTTTCTTCTTTTCTCTATCATTCTACTCTCTCTTACTCTGACAACAACTGTAGCTGTTACTGTTTTATTCTCTGTACGCTCGTATGTTCACAAATACACGTCTACATCAAAACACGTGTACACACGTATTAACGTACTTGTGCCCACCCGTACCCGGGCATTTATGTACGCACATGAACGTACACCTACACACACAGCCGCTTTCATATGCACGCAGTTAGATAAACGCAGTCTTTCTCTCGACACAATACACACACACACATTTGTTTACTCAGGCCCGGATTAAGGCCATCTGATGCCCTAAGCCCTCAGTCCAGCAGTAGATCTCTCGACTTTTTCATTGTACAACTGACTTAAGTGCTGCTGAATGTGAAATGATAGATAAAATTTTTAAAAAATTCTTCCTGGTCAGACCCCCACAACAATATTGAAATATAACCAGTTTTTTTTTTTCTTTAAATTTATTCAAATACTAAAATAGTCTTACGCAGTGTAAGCAACAGAAAGTGGTCGGCGATGCAAATTTCTCAACATTTTACAGTTATTAAAAAAAAAGACCCTGTTTTTAAGGGAAACTAAGAGCGATTAATCGATGCTGGTGGTAATTTTTTACATAATTTCATTTCAACATATATGGTTAAAAAGATTTAAAATGCTGGCTTATAACTTTATTTTATACTTTAAAAAAGTTTTCTGCTGCTTTTTTGTTTGTTTGTTTGTTTTTGTTTAAAATTGGGGAAAGTCTTCAAAATTAATCTGCTGCTATACTTTACAGAGACAAAGTATCCAGGTTGTCTTGTTTGCATAGTTTATTCTGCTGGGATTTTCAAATGCTTCAGCTAAGAATGAAAGCTCATCTGTGCGATTTATGTCCTTAATGTTAAAAATTTATGTGAGCCATTCTCCTCTACTTTTGGTAACATTCAAATATTGTCACCTACAATTGCTATCTATTGCTATTTAACCAATTTTTGCATATATCTATCTATATATATATATATATGAAGAGAGAGAGAGAGAGAGAGAGAGTAACGTGTTATGTTTATATTATAGTTAGATACAATATCATATACCTTCTTATTTTTGTAAATATAAACTAATTAATTTAATGGCAAAGTCAGTAACTTAGGTTGTTACTTGGAGTCATTAGCATAGATCAAGCAATCTTAAGTTCGAAAAGCTCACCCAAAATATTGTACATGAACAAAATGACATGCATGTAAGAATGATAGTGTGTGTGTGTGTGTGTGTCTGTATTTCGAATTTTCGAGGTGTATTTTAACGATCCGTGTTACTACTTGAGTGTTTTACGTAAGCAATGAACAAACTACAGATTACAGCATTTCACAAGCTTACAACATTCAATAGCTACATTGAGACTAAGACAGACCTTGATATCCTCCCTCCCTCTCTCTCTCTCTCTCTCTCTCTCACACACACACACACTACTAACAGTGACTGACGTACAACTGTCACTGGCTCACGGCAGAGGTTTCTGTGTGCCAGCCAGTTGCCAGAATCCAATTTTGTTGTATTCCCGTGTTCAGAATATATATACGTGTTTGTGTGTGTGTTCAGACACTAGGCCAGCAATTTTGAGGGAAGTGGGTATAGTCGATATCATTGATCACAGTACTTGACTGGCATTTTATTTTATCGATCTCCGAGAGCATGGAAGGCAAAGTTGACCTCAGAACACAGAGAGCCGGAACAAATACCGCAAGGCATTATATCTGAAATAATAATAATAATAATAATAATAATGATAATAATAATAATAATAATAATAACGGTTTCAAATTTTGGCACAAGGCCAGTAATTTCGAATGGAGGAGATAAGTCGATTACATCGACTCCAGTGCTCAACTGGCACTTATTTCATCTACCCCAGCGGAATAATAATAATAATAATTAATAATAATGGTTTCAGATTTTGCCACAAGGACAGCCATTGTGTGTGTGTGTGTGGGGGGGGGGGATTATATCGACCTCAGTGTTTCACTGGTACTTAATTTATCAATCCAGAAAGGATGAAAGGCAAAGTCGACCTCGGCGAAATTTGAACCCAGAAACGTAGCGACGGGCGAAATAATAATAATAATAATAATAATAATAATGGTTTCAAATTTTGTCACAAGACCAGCAATTTCGGTGGAAGCGGGTAAGTCGATTTCATCGACCTCAGTTAATCAACTGGTACTAATTTTATCGACCCCGAAAAGATGAAAGGCAAAGTCGACCACGGCGGAATTTGGACGAAGTGCATTAAGCGTTTTGCCCGGCTTTCTGACGATCCTAGGCACATATCCTGAAATTTTGGAGGAAGGGCTACCCGTTTACGTCGACTCTCGTCGTGTTCATTTGTCGGCCCTGAAAGGATGACTGACGAAATCGACCTCGACAGCATTTGAACTCAGAACGTAAATATAATAATTATAATAATGTTTACCAGGAAGATCATCAGAAGGGTTTTAAGTACTTGATGGCTGAATGAAATCATGGGGACAGCTTAAGTTACAGATAGTAACCCGCTACTCACTTAAATTCTACCAGGAATAATATCAATCCTGAATCAAGAAGATAATATTCTATTAGTATATATGTTTGTTTTTTCTCATTTATTGTAGAGCCCCTTGGTTCATCTGCACATTTGTTTTTATGGTAATAAATCAGCCACTGGTGGCGAGAAAGAGGAGAAAAAGCATAAAAATCTCTAGTACTCCACCCCACCCTTCCTCCTTTGGAGCCCTAAAGCACGTGCTCATTTCACTTAATTGTTAATCCAGGGCTGCATATAACGCATATGCTTTCGCGCGCGCGCGCGCAAACACTGTTAGACACAAAAGGCAGGAGGCATTTAGACAAACAACTACGGATGTTTCTCGTGACACCCACATAGCTCTCTACTCACAGGTGTGTACACGTGCGCAGATATATTTGCTAGGATGTTTGCACGTACTCTCTCACGCGCACACACACACACACACAGTTAATCTATTCAATTATGTACAAAGCTACACACACACACATACAAACACAAGCGATTATATACATATTTTTCAGTTCAGGCTTGCCTTGCATACTATACCACATATTATGTTCATCCATTCACACGCACTTAATCATACTTACACACGCACACACACATACGCACACACACACACGCACACATACACACACACACACACGCACACATACACACACACACACACACTATCACCTACACAAAAATTTACAAAACCGGAAAGCTGTGCCGGCTTCCAAAGGTATGGCGGCTTCTATCTCCAAGAGTTTAAAGAACGGGTATGTGTGTGTGTGTGCGTGTGTGTGTATGTGTGCGTGTGTGTGTGTGTATGTGTGTGTACGTGCGTATACATGCTTGTATGAATGTGTAGGTGGGATTGGTGTTTATGAATGCGATTGCAGGTTTATTTATATAAATCAAAGGCAATGCTTTATTAAGAAACAAAAAAGTCCGTTATACTCCACCTTGCCTTTTACTCACCCCCTACTCTCCATTAATTAAATTAAAATAATGAATATTTGTAGTTTTTCTCACTTTCACAGTGATTATTCGTCTGGATAACTTTGATCATAATCAAAGCCTCTCTAATCATGACCATCCCGTCTTTAAAAAAAAAATTTAGGCATAGTATATCTAGAACTACATTAACAATTGTGTTATGACCATATCTTTAAATCGGAAGTGTGTGATATATAAGAGATATAACTGCTATTTCCAGTAGGACGTGAAACCCCCGCAGACCCTTATTTCGGAAAATGTCATTGTTTTTTGTTGAGCCCAGATCAATCCTGATCGAGCAGTAGTCCTTTGATCAAATGTATTTCTACCGTAACCATTCTGTCGTTTCCTCAGTAAAAGTGTATCCAGGAACACGTTATCCATTGCCTTGACTGCTATTTCTAGCACGTTGAACAACTACTTAGAGGGGCTCCCTCCTTACTATTTCTAGCAGAAACTAATAGACGTTTCGAACTATAGAATTGGATTGCTCTCCGTTCTGTTGATGTTGCTTTTTTTTTTTTTCTTTTTTGCTAGTAAATTACACGGCAAGCTGTTTTTGTAGTTTAGCAACTTTTTAAACATTTGTTGGAGCATGAAGACAACTCTTTATACAGTGAGAAGTTAATACTTCGACAAAAGCACATTCTGCCCACCCAACCTTATTTAGTTTTCGAGCCAGTTGGGAGAGTCTTAAAACGTGGTTCACTTTGCAGTTAGAAATAACAGCCACAACTCCCTCAAAACTATACTAGTCATTAAAAAAAAAAAAAACGGAAGGATACATTAGATAAAAAAAAAAAAATCAACGATCTTTCGTTATTTGTACATATAATGGTACAACAAAGCGAAACAATACAACTGCTTGACTAAATATTACACGATAAAACCATAGTCCACATTTTGTGGATCCCAAACGGCATAGCGTTACATGCGAACAAAATGACAAAATGGAAAGGGCATGCATGGATTTTAAGACAATCTCTTCACAACTTTCAAGAGTTTGCGTAGCAAGAGTTTTCAGAGACATAAAGTTTGGGCGTTTTTTTTTTACGAAATGAAGACTGGTTTACTGCAATTGTTTTCCTCCCCTTTTGCTGTCTGCCTATTATATATACATAATACGTAAGATCACTGGATAAGCTATTCTCAGATATGCAATTTCTCAAAATAAGACACTTGGAAAGCCTTTGACCATAAATCTGCTCTAGAACGTTAACCTGGGCGAACAAGACTTTGTTGTTATCGTTTCTCTTTCCATATTTTGAAAGTGATAGACTGAGAAAACTGTGAGAATGTTAGACTGATTCTTTGTGATATTTGTTCTAACGCTTTCTGTTTTAAGTTCAAATTCCACAATATCCTTGGTTGGTAGGTAGGTATGATCTATCATTCAGTTTGACACCACCATCTTACTCCTTGGACTCTTTTAGCAGAGTACACTTAGTTGTAAGCATTTAGGTCATGTCTCTGGTTTCAGAATACCCTCTTCTCTTCCTTACATTAATCTCAAAGAATCCTGTAAAGAGTCATTGAGATTGCCTTTCTTCTTGGTTAAAAAATCTTTTCTTTTTCTTCTATTACTAGGGGTGGGTTTTTGCTGAACAGAACAATTGTTTTATTGTTAGATGTCTTATGAGTGAATGTGTCACAAAGAGATTATAGGCAGTCTGTTGTGTGTGAATGTTAATATGCCACAACTTTACTTGACACTTTCTAAGCAATAGGAAATTTATGTTCCATGTTCACATTATGACCAGCTTGTCTATGTTTTCAAAAACCTGTAGAAAAAAATCCCTCATTTAAAAAACAGCTAAAGGTTTGTGACAATATCATATCTAGACTCCATCCAACCCATGTTTATATGGAAAAGGTAGAAATAAATGACCAAACAAAAGTTTTCTCCAGCTTACCTTTCAACTGCAAACTAAGTGTAAGTTGTTATTCATGTAGATGGGAGCATGCAAAATTATCTGGCTTTCCTTATAAGACATTCAAACATATCCATTGATTGAATTGATATCTGTAGTCAATAATAAAACCTTTATCCCACAGTTGTTATCACAGTAATGCATTGTTGGTTGGCTGGGTCAATAAAGAATCATTTAACCCTTTCACATTTAGATTACTCTGTCAAACATAATGTTTATTCAAATAGCATTGAATTAATCATGCATTATCTTGCAGTTTTGCGAGCTTGATGATGTGATTGTTATTTTTAGACGGACATTGTAGGATAGGCGTGAGAGACTGGATATGACTGGTGTGAACAAAAAACATGTAGATTATTTGAACTGGATATGGCCAGTTTAAATACTGAAGGATTAAATGGTGCTCTAATCTGTTGGAAAGAGCAACCATATATCCTGTAAATCACACCCTTCCATCTTAAATAAAAGATAGGTATATTAGATGAGGTAGTGCTACATACCCCTAAATAATAATAGGTGGGTTATAGCTGAGATACTTGATCAAATTTGATCTGAGTCTAAATAACAATAGCAGCAAATTGGATAAAAATATATCAGTGTAATGAATTTCATTATTGTTCTTGTCAGAAAGTGAATGTTATCCAAGATAACGTTGAAGGAAACCAAGTCTGCAACTCTGTCAATTTTTAGCTGGATTTATCTTTCTTTGTTGACAATGATTTGGAAGATCACAGCAATTGCAGTTGTCATCATTTTATTTTGCTTGTGAAAAATTTTCCAAATAAGAATCGTAATCTAAAGGGAGCCATGCCAGAACAGGATATTGCTTGTGAGATTAATTGATGTTTGCAAAAGAACAATTTCTTGATTGATAATGAAGTGCAGTAAATCCTTTAACCCTTTCATTACCATATTTCTATTGAAATACACTGCCTGTATTTCAATTAATTTTGGAAATAATGAAAAATTTAGTAAAATAACATTGTCCATATAGGTTTGGTGTTTGGAACAAATTAACATGGGATTTTGGTGGAAGGTTTTAATTCAGATAATTTCATAGCTGGAAGTTTATATAACCATGGCCAGTTTTAAGCTGGTTGCTATGAAAAGGATTAAAAAGCTGTAAATTTTTTCATGTTGTTATTCGTGTATTCCATATTCTTCACCTTCTTCCAATTCTCCCAAATTCCTTTTTATTGACAGCAGCTTTATATTGTCTTCCACTTGTACTGCATTGTTGCATATGGACATTAATACATTTGCACATTGCCTACAACATTGGCAGGTTTGTGCATGTACAAGATTCATGGGATTGTGATATTTGCACAAACCATTGTTTGCTGTAGTATCATGTAGTCAGAGGTATATTTGTAATATTGAATTTGAAAATGGTGTGGTCAGAGAAGTGAGCACACACACACACAAATGTGTACACACACTATTCAGCTTGTTAACGTTTTTGGTCTTTAATTGCATACACAAATACGAACAAAATGTGTGTTGTCTGTGTGTGTGGTATTGAGGCTCTGTCAAGCCTTCCTCCACAACTCATCTACTTTCTTCTCTTCCTTCTACACTGAACTGATATTTTTTTGTTGAACTCATTCCTTTATCTCTAATCACGTCCTACTATTTTCATTCAGTGCACTCCCTGTTCTGTCTCATATTCACATTGTACCTGGACCTCACACCTCTTTCTTCTCTCACTCTTTCTCACTTTTCTGGTGGGCAAGCCATATATGCACCTCTTCCTCTATCATGGTTTCTTTCTCCAGTCTCTACCCTATTCAGTTGAGGAGTCTTATCTTGAGGGCACTTGGTGACCTCACCTGTGATGGTGGCATGTAAAAAGCACCCAGCACACACTGTAAACTGATTGGTGCTAGGAAGGGCATCCAGCTGTAGAAGTCATGCCAAAGCAAAGACCCTGGCAGAGCCCTCTAGGTCATTTGTTCTTGTTGAACCATCCAACCCATGCCAGTATGGAAAAAAGGGATGTTAAATGACAATAATAGTATATATATATATATATAATATATATATATATATATATATATATATATATATGAAAATACAGAGAAACATGTGCAGCCAAGTGAATGAAGAGCACACTTATACATATTACACTCACACACTTACTCTTCCTGGCCATCATCTGTTATCCACTCCTTGTTATTTCTGAGATCTGAAATCTAACTACTATCAATGATAAAAATAAAAAAAAATTTCAAAGTTGATTCAATTAATCATCCACCAACTCCACCCTTGAACACACAAGTAGCCTCATACATATTTACACTCATATACACCCTGATACACAAACACACATACATGTATGCACATCCAAACAGCATACATAAATATTTAAAAGCTGGTGGAAAATTACATAAAGAAACTAAATAAGCTAAAAATAATGAAACCAACATTCCCCTTCTCTCAGAAAAAAAAAAAAATTTTCCTCAGTCCACCTACACTATCCTTAAATTCTGCAAAAATCTCTCTATTTTCTTTATGCACCATCAACTCATATTCCCTCTTGGGTGAAGCTTTTGGTTACTGTGAGACCTTGAACTTTACAATTCCCACAATAAATAGTGTATGTAATACATAAATGCTTGTGCAGCATGTATGTTTATCATTCACTAATTATCTCATTGCAGCTCTTACTGTTTCTTTCTCACTCTCATAATTGTGAGTAGACATATAGCTCCTACAACAACCACCTGCTCTGTCCCACTCCTTTCTCTCACGCTTTAACCCTTATCTTTCATTAAGCAGTACCCTCCACTTTGGGGTTTCATAATCTTGTGAGCTGCATGGTGACCTCAATAGTGCTAGTGGTACCTAAAATGCACTCAGTCCATACTGTAAAGTGGTGGGCATGTGGAAGGACATCCAGCTATAGAAACCATGCCAAAGCAGACTATGGAGCACAATGCTACCCTTGCACTCATCTGATCCTGTCAAACCATCCAACCCATACCAGTATGGAACATGGACATTAATTGATGATGTCAGCATGATGGATTGGTTTAAAGGTCTGCTGTGAATTTGTAGTTTCTAGATTCAGTCCAGTAATGCACTTTGCTTTGAACAGCAAACTTGTATTTACCTCAGCCTTATGTGTGAAACAAGGAACATTGAAGCTGCTTGAAAGTCTTATGAATAGATTGTAGCTGTACTTTTGTGTTACTAAGTTTACCTGAAGATTATGCTAGGGTTACAAATGTCTGCTCATGTCATTACCATTATAATATAATGCAGAGGTAATTCTGTTGATTAAATAACTTGAATCCTTCTCTATTCAACCAAAGTGACAACCATTTTTTACTTATATGTATTTATATGTATTGAGACATATATTTGTATCAGTGTATTGTTATAATCCATGTATATTTGTGTGATTCTCACGAGATCATTGTTAGACACTGAATCCTCCAGTTCCATCTTTACTATACAAATATACTCATTTAAGCTTGTTAGTGAAGAGAGATATTACTGGTATTGACTTCTTGTGTGTGAAACGAGATATTACTAGTATTGACTTCCACCTCTGTTTTCAAGTATCCGTGTTGTATTATTCTACAATTTTTGCAGATGTTTAACTGATTAGACTTCATTTAGTCTTGTGTTTTACATCATGATTTCAAAAGAGAATAATAATGTAATGAAAGAGGCATGTAGCCCTCTCTGTGAACAAGAAACCAGAACTTATAAGAAAGTTATAGGCCAGTGTTTTGTTGGCAAGAAATTGGGAAGAATGTGGTGTTTGATATGCAAACTCTTTTGAAAATAAGCAAAGCTAAAGACAATCTCGGTCTATTTTCTTTGAAATATAATGTTAATGCAAATTCTAAATCATCATCTGTTGGTTCCATGAACCTTATGAGTGTTGTGAAAAATGCAAATTTGTTTTAAAAATAGACAAACCATACATGAACCACACCTATTAATATTATACAGAAAAACACGTAAACCACATCTGTTAAAAATACAGAAACCATATATAAAATGTTCTATATGAATCAAATACACACTATGCAACAAATGAAAGAAGACCTGATCAAAGACCTCTTGAAGCAGAACAAAATGCATTATTTCAAATCAGAAATTAGTGCTAAAATATACTGCAAAAAGCACTACAATTGTTAACCTTATCAATAACAAACCAGGAGGCAAGTTGTTAGTGACCAATGTCATTTATAAATTTGATTGTAAATGGAAAAGTTATTAACTTCATGACTACAACTGTTATATTGCCCATACACATAAGTCACTTTCTGCCAGCTCACTATGCACTGAAAGCAAGAAGCACCTGCAATGCATGACTCTACACAAGATGAAAGTAGACAGGAAAACAGGAGGCTACATGTTTATACTTTACAGAATTTCCTTCAAATTTAGATGATTAACAATGGCCATGATATATATCACAGTGCTTCCATAAACACACAGACCATATACAAAAATCAAGAATGAAAAGAAACACCTAACTGGTGATATAGAAAATCTAACACTTGCAAAAACAAAAATTTAATTCTGGTGATAATTTCTATACTAATCACATTGGCCCTGCCGACTATAAAGAGGCGCCAACATTTGAAGTAGAGACTATGAAAATTTAGAAATGTTGGTGATGGATTTAAGAACTTTACTGTTCCAAACAAATTCTGAGGAACATACATGCAATTATGATGTAACCTTGATAAAAAAGAAAGAAAAACGTTAAAAATAGACTAGTCATGTTTTTTAATGCAATATATCAAAGGAAAAGCTGTCTTACCAATATATAAAAAAGCATGTAATTTATGTATGCATGCATGCATGAATGAATGAGTAAATATTGAGCAATAGAGTGGCAGAACTATTAGAACATCAGACAAAAAGCATTTCTGTAGTATTCAGTTATGACCTTGGTTGTTCTGAGTTCCAATTGCTGTGTTTTCAAATGTCTAAGGTTCAACAAATAAGTACCTGTGAAGCACTCGGGTGAATATAATCAACTTTCCTTCCTCGTAAAGAAAACGATCTAATTGATCACATGTTGATGGATACCACTGATACATTATTTACATTTGACGGATATTTGTCCTCATCTTGTTTGTTGTTAACACGTTTCGGCTGATATACCCTCCAGCTGAAGAGTATATCAGCCGAAACGTTGTGTTAACAACAAACAAAATGAGGACAAATATCTGTCAAATGTAAATAATGTACATAATTCCTCATCTTTTAAATATATAGAACTGTGATACCACTGATCTTCAAAAAATGACACAGGAGAATCTCTTTATCTGTAATAGTGTGTTGCTAAATAAATAAATATTAATGTCCTTATTAACCACTAAGGGTTCATGAAAACATTAGGGATAGTATAGAACTATTGTTCTATACTATCCCCAATGTGGGATTATAAGAAAGAGTACATAAAGAAAAGAATAAGCTACATAAATTTCAGTAATAATTCCCCCAAAGATAGGGGCTTCTAAAGGCTACTCATGGAAACTCCACAAAGCCAGTCACCCTCACCACTAATTCAAGTGTTGTCTCCCTATTGTCCCCCTTCAATCATGTCTTTTGTGATGGATTCATATTCTCCACATCACGATAAGCTTTCTGTATCCACCAAGTTCATACCAGGAATAAAAAGTGGATCTGTAGGTTGTGGGTGTAGTTGATTCCCTGAATTGTTGAACTCAAAGGACACTTATCTGCATGCCCAACATGTCCTGCTTATGAAGGTAGTTGTTGTGGAATAACTCATCCTTGGTTTGCACTGCTTATCACCCCTGCTACTGTTGTTGTTGGTGTTATCGTGGTTGTTTATTTTTCTGCAGCTCATGCTGCTGGAGTTGTTGTGTGCCGTTGTTGTTTTTGGTGGTGGTCATGGTAGTGTTTCCAGAGGCCAAAGCGAATGGTGTCAATGGTGGTGCATGAAGTGATTAGGTTGATGGTTGTAAAGGTCTAAATTTTGGGATGTGGCTTGTTGATAAAGATGGAAATTTGTCAATATTGTCCATGTTGTTGATTCCATTGTCTGCTTCGCGATCAAACCATACAGATTCACTTCTTTCAACAGCAACACTGCTTACCGTTTTTCTCTCCTGCTCCCTCATAATATCAATGTTACTCTCTTTTCTCTCTCCTCTTCATTCATTGATGTACCTTCTTCCCTTGAAGATTATTTTGAATCTATGATGAAAAATTGAAAGGAAAACAGTTTTCCATTTGATGCAAAGATTATATTGGAAAGTCTCCCAAGAAATGGAAACTTTATATCAAAAGGAACTCATAAGCAGTTAGTGGATCACTTACTCTCCACCATCATTCAAAAATCAACAAGAAACAGTGAATTTCAGGGTGAAACATCAGTTTATTTATAAATTTTCTGGAGCTGAAGCTAAGCATGGCTTACCAGAATGCTTACCATAATATAGTTCTTTCTACTGTAGGTACAAGGCCTGAAATTTGGGTTTAGGGAGCTAGTTGATTACATCAACTCCAGTGTTTCACCCGTGCTTTCTTCTATTGATCCTGAGAGAATGAAAGTTAACCTTGGCAGAATTTGAATGTAAAGAGCCGGAAAGAAATGTGCTAAGCATTTTGTCCAAAGCACTAAGGATTCTGCCCACCTTATAAAAATAACTGGGTATAATTCCAGCAATTTTGAGGGGATAGTGTTAGTTGATTACATTGCCCCACTGGCACTTAATTTTATCAAAGCTGGAGAGAGGAAATGCAGGATTTGAACTCAGAATATAAAGATCTGGAACAAATAACACCAAGCATGTTGTCCAACATTTTAATGATACTGCCTTAATAACTGGAATAATTATGATTTTTAACTTAGATACAAGACCAGAAATATGGATGAAAGAGGCATGCCAATCTATCACTGATAAAAGCAAAGTTGAACCAAGTGGGATTTGAACTCAGAATGTAAAAAGTCAGAAAAAATACCACAAGGCATTCTATTCCAGCTCTAACTATTCTATTAGTTCATTAGAGTAATATTTGTTTCTAATTTAGGCACAAGGCCATCAGTAATGAAAGGGTAATGTAATCAAACTCTTCACTTCAGTAGGTGACTGGTACTTTATTTTAACAGCCCTGAAAGGATGAAAGACAAAGTTTAGATCTGGAATTTGAACTCATGCAATGCTCTAATCATTCTGCCAGTTCAACACTCAACTAATAATGATAATAATAGCAAGAATTATATATGTGTATATTTGTGTGTGCATGTGCATATACATGTGTGTGTTGTATATAATAAGTATATGTATATATGTAGTTATATTTATATATATATTTGTCTCTCTTAAGGTGCATGTTGGTATATATATATGCGTGTCTGTATTTATTACCTATATATAGATGTTTATCCTATCTTACACATGGTGTATAATGTGTGTATATAATTTAATTTCCTACTCAAATAGATGCATTTATGGATGTGAAAGGTTATTTGTCTGCAACCGTTACCTCCCTAGACCCTACCATATCACCAGTACTACCCTGGAGCAGACTTCACTCGATAGACAGACAGCAGTATAATAATGTACTATGGGTTTACTCTTTCCTTTGATTGAGGTGCTGAGTACATGCACTAGCTGTTTGAAATTACTGCTGCACAGCAGCCAAACTGACGTCTAGACTGAGACTACAGTTAGTAGTTATTAGTATGTGACTTTATTGGTACTTCTTAGTATCATTTCTAGCAACTAGTCTCTTTAGTGAAGCTATTCAGTGCTTTGAAAAACAAACGCCACAAACTCTAAGGCTGTGTCAGTAACAAAATATCAAGATATGAAATTCAATGAAATGCAATGAAATGGAGTGAATTGAACTGGATTGAATTTAAAACATTTGGGAACCAACTAGACTCTGTGCTGCTCACGTGTCCATATGTAGTTGGTGGTGTACTTGAATTTTCAGAGTTACAAGATATTGTGTAATTTGATAGAGATCTTGTTGGCATTCAGTTGTATCTACCAACAGAGTTTGACTTGACTGCTATGTTTTTTACTGTCCTGTAACTAATGTCTTTGTGTCAATAACTCTATGACAGTGGCTATGTAAACATGTGAATTTGTATTTATGTATAGCTTTGTGTGAATGGATATATATATACACACACACACACACACACACACACATGTATGCATATATTTGTGAATATATATATATATATATAGATAGAGAGAGAGAGAGAGAGAGAGGTAATACATATACACACACACATGCACTTTCACACACACATTAATACATAATGTACACATGGTTCACAATGAACAAAACTCTCAGACGTTGAGTCACTTGCTGCTTTATAACTAAACAGAATATCCATACTCTAGAATACTGAATTCTATTTCTCAAACTTCTACCTCTCTCTCTCTCCTTATATATATATATATATATATATATATATATATATATATATATATATATATATATAAATATAAAGAGTGGTTGGCATTAGGAAGAGCATCCAACCATAGAAACCAACTCAAAGCAGATTATGGAACTTGGTGCAGATCCTGGCCTTACCAGTTCCTGTCAAGCTGTGTCCAACCCATGCCAGCATGGAAAATGGATGTTAAATGATGATATATATATATATATGTGTGTGTGTATGTATATGTGTGTGAGTGTGTGTATATATATATATGTGTGTATTATATATATATGTGTGTATATATATATATATATATATATACACACACACACACACACTCACATGTACACACACAAAGCATGTGGCCTAGTGGTGAGGTGATGCACTTAGCATTTTGCGATCGTGGTTTTGATTTTTAGACCAGTAGTGTGTTGTGTTCTTGCGCAAAGTACTTCATTTCACCTTGCACCAGTCCATTCAGCTATAGATGAGTTCCATTCAGGGGCAATGTTGGCCTGCCCATCTGGTCAGTGGGCTGGCATCGTTTGAAAGCTACAACAGTGTGAAGATGCACATTATGACCAGCAGTTTATAACAGTGTCTGATAGTGTGGTTGATACAGGGATATGTATGCATGCGATTGTGTACAAAGTGCAGTGCCTCATTGAATGCAGAGAACTTGCAAAGACTAGAAAGAAATTAAGTAAATGTGTTCTGCCAAATGTACAGTGTTAGTGTACATGACCAATGGAATACAAATGAGCTGAGAGAAAAAGCTGGTTACAAGAAGAATGAGATAAAGTGTATAAGATGTAGGGAATGAACATGCAGAAAGATGGGGACTGAAGAAAACTCAGAGCGAAGTGGTGGAGACTGATCCTGAGATATTGTATCTAATAAAAGAGACAACAAACTTTCAATTAGTGACCACAGAGTGGTGAAGGCCCCTCCACCCATGCGAGCATGGCAGAACATGTGTTAACATGAGAATGGTGATGAAAGGTGGGCTAATACACACACACACACACAAAGAATATTACAAAGAATAAGTTCTGGCATTGATTTCTTCAACTAAAACCCTTTAAGGCAGTGCTCCAGCATGGCCACAGTCAAATGATTGAAACAAGTAAAAGAATAGGAATAAAAGAATATAAATATATATATATATATATATATATATATATATATCAGGTGGCAAGCTGGCAGAATTGTTAGTATGCCGGGCAAAAATGCTTCGCATCATTTCATCTGTCTTTATGATCTGAATTCAAATTATACCATTGTCAACTTTGCCTTTCATCCTTTTGGGGGTCAATAAAATAAATCCCAGTTGAACACTGGGGTCAATGTAATCAATTTATCCCCCTCCCCCTGAAATTACTGGCATTGTGCCAAAATTTGAAATATATATGTGCATGCATGCACCTACACACATGCACATTCTACATACAAGCACCCTACACATAAGTACACTCAGACATGCTAGTGGACACTCCTGTATCATTTTCTTACCATTAAAACCACAATTATCTCTCACTCTTCCGGTTAGTCAGAAGTCAAACATGTGAGCATAACCCATGCATTTTCCCTACCTGTCATTTTATTTCCTTTCCTCCCTTCCATCTCTCCCCAGTCTCCCCTAGGCTTTTTTTTTAGTATCCAACAAAGGATCAGGTCCAAAACAATATGCTTTAACTTTATAACTTTTTTTTCCCTTGCTTGAGTGTCAGTCTCATAACAGTAACTGTCAATGTCCCTTGGACTTGGTTGGTTTTTGTTATTTGTATTTACTTTGCTTATTAACATCATCATTTAATGTCTATTTTCCATGCTGATATGGGCAAAACAGTTTGGCTGGGGCTGGTAAGCTAGAGAGCTGCACCAGGGTCCAGTCTATTTTGGCTTGGTTTCTACAGCTGATGTAACAGGATGCATTAATATAGATAACTGGCAATCCATCGATTACAACTAGGGTTCCAGTTGATCCAATCAATGGAACAGCTTGCTAGTGCCACAATATAATATACTTCATACACTTTGTAAAGGGGCTGGCAGACGAAGTTAAAATGTAGTTTTGAGAAGGATCCTTTAGTCTTGTTCTGTTGAGGACATAGCAACCTCTCTAGTGCTGGCACCATGCAGTCAGTATATTCTGTATAAAGTGGTTTGTGTTAGGAAGAGCTTCCAGCTGTAGAAACCTTATCAAAATAGAATGTGCCAAAGAGATTTCTTCTTCCAATCTAAGAGGGCAGTAACTCCAAATGAGAACCAATTTGGACTGGTTATACCTGTCCAGCTTATACCAGCTTGGGTAGTGGTTCTAAGATAATGATCTCTCTCTCAAACACACACATACATACATGTCAGTGTATGTGTGTATATATATATATATATATACACACACACATATGTATACATTTATATGCACAGATATATGCATATATATATACACACACATATGCATATATTTATATGTATATATATATATATATATACTCTATATTTTTATATATATATATGTATATATTTATATGTATATATACTCTCTATATATTTATATATTTATATGTATATATACTCTCTATATTTTATATATATATATGAATATATATTTATATGCATATATACACTATATATTCATATAAATATATGCATATACATACATGTGTGTATGTGTGCATGAATTTTCTCTTTATATCCCAGTTTTAGAATAGCACAGACAATAAATAAATGTGTTTGTATGTGTGACTATAAGATGTATAGTGTTTCTTTCTTTTTTTTTTTGTTTCTTTCTTTTAAGCTGGAAAGACTTCACTAGCTGCTATTTTCTCCACCTTCTTTTTGCACCGATGTGCTTGTGTGTGTAACACTACAGATATATGTTTCTATGTGTGACTATTATGTGCATGTTTCAGGTGATTCAGCAGTTTCTTTTGCATTTAGAAGATAGTTTTTTTTTGGGTTTTTTTTGCTACAATTTTGTTGTTTTTATATACTTTTAATATTATCACGGTTTTGTTGTCATCTTTTGATATAAAATACATACATGTGAATATAGAAGTTGACAGCTTAGTAGACTAGATCTATCCTAAAATTAAACCCTGGTGCACACACACTTGTTTCTAACTATGGACATTCTTTGGTTCTCATACTATTTCCCTCTCTCTTGCATTCATTTGTTTTTTGTTGTCTCTCTCTCTCTCTCCTCTCTCTCTCTCTATATATATATATATATATATGAAACCTGTCACACTCCTAATACAATTTTTGTACTTAAATCTCTTTATTCATATGGTGGTGGTGGTGGTGGTGGTGAGAGGAGAATTAACATGAGACATAGAGAAAGTGGGGAGTGCTTACCACTCTGTTACAACTATCAGTTTTTCAACATTTCTTTTCTTGAATCTGTCTTCTAAGAGGACCTTGAATCCGGGATTATTTTTTTTTGTGTGTGTGCATGCGTTATTCTAAATTGCACCTGAACCTCATTATGAAATTTGGTAAAATGGTGACATCAAAACAAGCATGCAGACATCAATGCATATATATATATATATATATATATATATATACTGGAGTAAACACATAAATGTGAAACAAGGTGGAAAAAAGAGTACTCAAATACCAGTGGTAGGGTAATATGCTTTATTTAAAGCAGCAGAAAATTCAACAAAACCTGTTACTCTGTTGCCGGGAAACTCAGAGTAACAGGTTTTGTTGAATTTTCTGCTGCTTTAAATAAAGTATATATATATATATATATATATATATGTATACATATATATAAAGAAAATGGAGATAGCATTGATGAACACCTATTGATTTGCATCAATTATTATTTATTAATAATGTACTAAAAGAATTTAAATTATTAGTAAATAATAATTGATGCAAATCAATTGTTGTTCATCAATGTTATCACCATTTTGTTTCCTTTAAATTTTGATTCCTTATAAGCTCCTGTTTATCCTTGTCTTTACCTATAATTTATGAGCATAACATTTTTGCCCTTGTTTGATATAATGTTATATACCAGTAGTATTTTGAATACTTTTATCCCTTAGATGGTTATTTTATCCTCTAACTCAACTAACCTTATATATATATATATATATATATATTAGCAACTTCTATCCATAAGCGTTTTTAACCCAACATTTACATGTTTCTTATGTAAAACTTTATTTTTAGTTCAACTGTTAAAAACAAATTATTTTGCATTCCCTTTAAGTTTCTAAATTCTTAAGACATGAACTTACACACACACACACACACACACACATAAGTGCATTGCTATGTTGTAAAGAGGTTTCCTTTTCAAATAATTACCTTTTGGTTCTATTCTACTGAAGAACACTTCAAGTGTTTTCTTTTGCAACCTTGGGTTGACCAACTTCTTCTCATCGAGTTTGCTAGAAGATATATATATATATAAAGGTGATTGATTTGCAGTATTGAGGAATCTTGGATAAAATGCATTTATTGCAGCATTTTTGTTCTAGGTCTTTGCATTGAGTTTGAATGTTGGTATATCCTTTCTATCTAGTTGTCATATCCTGGATGTTTCAATGGTTCAAAGGTGGGCGTAGTAAGAGGTTGTCTGTGTCTGCTTTTGACTATGTAAACACCTAAAATAATTATTGAAAGCATGGTACATGCTATACTGAGTCATACTTGAATCTGAATAACAGCTATGGTTTCATCTTCATCATCTGATCAGGTGTCTTCTTCATAGCAATGAAAATCTGGCTTGGGTTTTAGTCACATTAGTCTTTCACTAGCTGATTTATCTCATCTGCACATATCATGATTACAGATGATAGCAGTGGTTCCCTAACTGCACTGGTTGATACTGACTGTTGACAATTTGTTGCCTGTTTATCCGTCCATTATCAAGGTCTACCCTGGTTCAGAGTAGACCTGGGAACAATAGCAGCTAAGAGATGGTTCCACCTTCCTTGGAACTTCCAAAACATTGTAACTTCCAAACCAGGGCTCCACTACTGGATGCACTTTGTTTGTGTGTGTGTGTGTGTGTGTGTGTGTGTGTTTATCTATATTTGTGAAGGCATGTGGCTAGTGGTTAGGGTATTTGGCTCATGATCATAAGGGGAGTTCAGTTCCTGGTGGTGTGTTGTGTCCTTGAGCAAGACACTTTATTTCATGTTGCTTCAGTCTACTCAGCTGGCAAAAATGAGTATTTGTATTTCATAAGGGCCAACGTTGTCACATTCTGTGTCACGCTGAATCTCCCTGAGGACTATGTTAGGAAATATATGTATCTGTAGAGTGCTCAGCCACTTGCACGTTAATTTCACAAGCAATCTGTTCCATTGATTGGATCACCTGGAACCCTAGTTTTAATCAATGGAGTGTCAGTTATCTATATTAATGCATCCTGTTACATCAAAAAGCTAACTAATCTGTTAGATAGAACAAGAAAAAGAGGGCTGATTACCATTTACTAATTAATTGGTCTTGCTTTATAGGTTGCTAGCAATTTATCAACCTCTTGTTATTATAATGTATTTATTATGTATTGTGATATGATAATGAGTATTGAGATTAATTTTAGGTGATATGTTATAATATTTCATGATTAACCATAGGCATGGCTGTGTATGCAGGTATGGGTGTGTGGTTAAGAAGCATGCTCTGGGGCAGTTCCACTGTGCAGTGCCTTGGACAAGTGTCTTCTCCTATGGCTCCAGACCAACCAATATCTTGTGAGCGAATTCAGAAGACAGAATGTATGTGAAAGCCTGGCGTGTGTGTGTGTGTGTGTGTGTGTGTGTGTGTGTTGGAACCTGGTGCAGCTCCCTGGTTTTCCAGTTCCAGTCAAACCGTCTAATCCATGGAAAGTGGACGTTAAATGATGATATATAAATAGTGTATATGTGCATGTCTTTGTGTTTGTCCACCACTGCTTGACAACTGGTGTTGATTTGTTTATGTCCTTGTAACTTAGCAGTTTGGCAAAGATGACTGCTAGAATAAGTACTAAACTTTTAGAAAATAGGTACTGGAGTCATTTTTTTTGGTTTAAAACTCTTCAAGGCAGTGCCCAGCATGGCTGCTGTCCAATGACTGAAACAATGAGTAAAAAATATAAGTTATGGGTTACAAATTGAGAGTACATGATGACAGAATTAGGCTGGTTTTTTTACCATAGTTTCTGCTTTTTATTACTATTGAACTGTGTCATTCAAGGGTGCATTCTTCTGTACACAACATACTCTACATTCTGTACTTACACATAAGTTTCTGTCTTGTTTAATCATGTGTAGTCTGGGTGTTATACTGGCATAAAGCCAGAAATGGAGGAGAAAAAAAAAATGCTGTAATTAACCAAACATGCATAGGAGGCAATATTTAGTATGACTGTAAGCATGTTACTTATTAGCTATCTAAACTTAATGTCTTCATTCTCTTCTACCCGTGAGTTAAGGTATCATGACTCATGCTAAGCTGATTGGTAAAGTGGATCCCCAAGAGTATTGCCTGGTTAGTAAGGGTGCAGTTGATTACTGCCTTGATTACATGTTTTTGAAGGGTAGCAGACATGATGTTTCAATCCACCATGCAACACCCTCACATCGGCTCAGAAAATATTCATATTTCTCTATTTAGCTCACCTTTTATTTAAGATGTTTTGACTACATCTTTGGATTAAGCAGTGATTATACAACTATGATATAAGGGTTTTTTTAAACTTGAGAGTATAAAATAAATGTGATTTCATAATTTCCTCGGGATTGAAAGTTCCTAGGAGCCTGGATTCCTTGTCTAAATGGACAAAGGATGAATATCCTCCAACAATGCCTAATACAGATAGGGTGTCTCTCTTTCTTTTTTTTTTAATATACATCTTAAAATGAAAGCTTGTATCATCTCTTATTATAAAAGGCAGATTTTATCTGCCTCCCTTTGGGAGTTATACAAATCTACAAAATAGGATTTCTTCAATTACAATTTACCTAGCAGTTTTAAGAGTACAATGCATCGCGTCATGCCAGGTCCAGTTTTTAAAATTTAAACTCCAATTAAGCAAAATTTACAGAAAACTCACATTCTGGTGTGTGTGTCAAATGCTTTTCTTAGTCTGGTTTACACCACACGCAAACGCACACACACAGTGGGCAACGAATAAAATGAAAGTAAATGTAATATTTGTTTCTGTCTATCACGCTGATAGATACATGAGTAAAATGTATGGGAAGCTAACAGATAACAGTGAGTGAAAATGTTCTTGGAAGAGAGTAAATTAGCGACAGTGATTTGAGGAAGACTAAACTGAAACTATGAAACAGTGTTTATGTATAAACAGACGACACTTATATAAACCCTTTCGTTACCAAACCGCCCAAATTTACCTATTCATATTTAAATGAGAATATCAGAGTAAATCTCTTTAGTACATTCGTGAAAACACGTATTATACTTCGTAAACACTTCAAATACAGTTTGGTACAAAAATCGAAGTGTAATTTTAATTCCGTGAATTATGGGAGATTTTTTTCCGAAATTTGTTCCTATTGTGTTTTCAAAATTTGTAATTCTGACAAAAAATGGATACGAATTTCATTATATCAAGCAGCGAGTCAGAATTCGAAGGATTTTCTACTGAAGACCTTCATAAATCTAACTCTATGACTGAAAAAAAAAAGCATCTTTATATAAGAGTGAAGTTGTGTGTCTGTCCCCTTCGATTTACATTCATAATTACTCCCACATTTTGCAGTGCAGTTTAACCAAAAGCGGGTATCTTATAGTCGTGATTCATATCGAGCCCTTCTGGGTATTAGCGCGCGTCTACGATGAGTCTACGATTTAAAAAAAATTTACCATCATATTTTTCCATTTTAATGCATTTTTTTCGCTTTTATATAAGGGAAGTAACTCTCTAAAAATATCTACGGTGTGTCAACGATTTAAAAAAAATTTACCTTAATTTTTTTTCAATTTTTAATGCATTTTTTTTGCTATTTTTTGGCTATAACTCTCTAAAAATGCTTATATAGTTATTTCCCTTACAAACCCGAGCAACGCCGGGCGATACTGCTAGTTCTGAATAAAAATAGATCTTAGGTCATCATATTCTTTGTCTAGAATGATTTACAGTAGTGGTCTCCAACTTTTTTTGGCTTATACTAGGAATTCTGGGTTTCTTCAATTTTTCTGTGGCCCCCTAGATGTTATCAAAAAACAGCATTTCAGTTTTGTAATAAATGATTCTTAGTAGAAATAGGTCACCTTTAAAACCCATAATAAAGATAAAATTTGCGAAATTTATCAAATAATGAAATTTTAAATATTGTTTTAAATTAGTTTAATTATCATGAAATTTATTTCAACAAATATTTAAAAATTGATAACTTGTAAACAACTTTTAAACAAAAATTCATAATAATAAATAAGTGTTAAAAAAAATTCTTTTTCAAAGGTGTAATGTTTTCTACCATTAATATAATAAACTCCATAAAAATATCAGTGTTAATTAATTGCACATTTATTCTCCATTATTTTATTTCACAAAAACAAAAAATATTTTGTGATTTAAATAAAACAACTATTTAGAATCGTACAAAAAACTTCTATTTGACACACTGAAAATTTTATAATTTCTGAAAAATAATTACTTTTTGAGCACAATACCAACTTAATATATTATCAATGGTAAATTATTATTGAACTGCCAAAGGAATCACTTTTTTTTTTGTCATGACAGAACATAGTATATAGAAATGTATGTGTGTATGTTTTTGTAAATTTTAAAGAAATACAGACAATAAGAAAAAATTTTGAGAAGGAACAGTAGTGGCCCCCTTTATTGAACCTGTTCTCTCTGTGCCTCCCCAATTCCAAACTTTTTCTGTGGCCTTGCTGAACTTAGCCATGGCTCCAAGTTGGAAAACATTTACAGGACTAGGGTATAGGTTTAACAACCTATGTTAAACAGAAGAGGTTGTGCATTGACACAAAACAAGTGATCTTGTGATCCACACAATATTTAAAAAATTACAAAATACCAGGAGTAAATGGTGTTTATAGTAATACATTGCTTCATGTTATCATGGCATAACTTATGTAAAACTTCCTCCATCTGGTAACAATGCTATATATATATATATATATCAGAAAATACAAGCAAAAATTTAGAAATTTGTTATTGATGCCATCCATATTTCTTTAACCACTGACATTTGGACAGCTACTACAAATAATTCTCCACTTTTTAGTCTAAGTCACTAGTTTTTCTTTACTTTTCTTTCTTTAACCCTTTAACTTTCAGATTACTCTGTCAATTGTAATACTTATTCATTCATATTGTTTTGAATAAATCACGAATTATCTCATAGCTTAGAGATTTCAATGATGTGATTGTTTATAATTTGAACGACATTGTTGGGTAGATGTAAGAGGCCTGATCTGGTCAGTTTGAACATAAAACAAGTTGAACATTTTAGGCTGGATATAGCCAGTTTAAAGGGTTAAGTATAACAAGTCACCAGTTGACAGATCAGTTTCAAAAAGAAAAAAAAAACTTTTGCAAATTGCTCCTTTTGAAGACACTCACATGGGTGCACAAATTAACTAATTTGGAAATGATATTTTCTTCATGTTGCACGATTCTGAAGCATGTATGATTGGTGGAGTCTGGAATTGTGGCAAAGTCACTATCATGCTTCATTTATACAGTTCGCTTTTCATTGAGTGAACCTATATTTGCTCAGCAAGCTGTAAAAACTATTATCACGACTAATACAAATATCGTTAAGCACTTTAATTATTCTGCTGTAGCTGCAAGCAAGTTGACAGAATTACATGAACAGCTGGGTTTAAAGAAACACAAATTAATTCAGGATGTGTCTACACACTGGAATTCAATGTACTACAAGCTGGAAAGAAATAATGAACAGCAAAAAGCCCTTGTTACATGTACTATAGATAGTAACATCCCTACGTTAAGTGCTTATCAGTGGACTCTTACAGAAAAAAAAAAATTGTCTAACTTATTAAACCATTCAATGAAATTATTGAGGAAGTGAGCAAGAAGCCATTTCTTCAATAATTATCCCAATTCAAACTATGAAATCATTTCTATTAAAGGCAAAGACAAGCATTTCCTTTGCTGGAACTCATATCACAGTACAACTTTGGTTTTCAATTTAGAATAGATTTTCAACATATTTGGAAAACAAGTGTTTGTGTTTGTCTTCTTTGCTAGATTGAAGATTTAAAATGAAATTTCGAAGAACAGATATTAGGAATAAATAAATAAATAAATAAATAAAAGAATGGACATCTGTTAATTTGTAGAGCACTGATGCTTCAGAATGTAAAGAGAGTTTAGTTGATTCCTCTGTTTCCAAAGATTGTACAAGAACATGGAGGGGTGTCTCTATTGTGTTTAAATTTATTTGATAAGTTAGCTTCAAGTAAACAGAAGAATGATGATGAGTAGGCATCCTAAAGGGACAAAAACAAAGAAAGAAACAATAAATAAATGGGAGAATATTTAGATTTACTCTTGTCATCAAAACATGATAATCTGTTTTTGTGGTGGAGAAATTCAAAACAAGTTTACTCTTATTTGAGCAAGCTTACTTTGATGTACCTTACTGCCCCAGCTTCTTCTGTCAAAAGTGAATGAGTATCCAGCACAAGAAGTAACATATACTGAGCCTGCAAGAAAACATAGCTGTACCTTGAAAACAGAGCATTTTGATGTTCTTTTTACATTATAATTTAAGAGTTTTCAAATTTGATTACTAATTTTATTTTTTAAGAATGTTAAGATAGCCGGGATCATTATTAATGGAAAATTTTTCAATTAATTCTTTTTTAAAAGATCAATTAAACACATCTCAGGAGGGTATGGGGTGGCTCTACTACTTTGACACCCTTTTATCTACAGAAAATTATATCCCCGTGGCAGTCCCAAGTAATTCTGGTTGCATAAATCAGTTCCTTCAAGTACCATGAAGGGGTTAGATGGCACAGGTGGGCTGAGATTGTGTATCCTAGGAAATATTATGTTTCTTATGTACTTTAACGCTTTGAATCCAATATAATTTTCTGAATTTTCTTTGTCCAGCATACATGCTACTCAATAATAATAATAATAATAATAATAAATAATAATAATAAAACAAGAACAGTTGATTATCAAAACAGGCCAAAAAAGCCAATACTGATTAATCAGCAAAAGGCTGATATGGCTGCTTACTGATTATCTGCCAGTTAATTGGTACATTCCTAAAAAAAGAAAGAAAAAAGTGTTCAATAAATGTCACTCTTTGAAGGTATTATTAATTCCCAGATAAAATAACTATCTTAAATTTCATACAGCCAAACTTAGGACAGAGTATCTACTCTAGTAAATGGTAATTTTTTAATTATTCTTCTAGTACTTGTTTCCTTGCAACCAGGAACAGTAGTAGTAGGGTTGGCTAGAGCCCTAATTCTTTACTTATTTGCAATTATGAACAAGCTGTTGTGTTGTGAGGGCCCATTACAAATAGAATTAAAAAATTTTTTTTACAAGGAATAGAAAGTGTATCTCAAAACACAAAGATGTTTACTACATTTTATTAAATATAAGAATAAACTGTTTATTTTAATTGTTGTTTTCATATTTTCCATTTTGCTTATCAACGACCCGAACTTGATATGGCACATCTTAGTATACAGCCCAAGTTATCAGTACCTACAAGTGGTACCACTTGCAGTGAAAGCATATAAAGGAAATTGGTAAATTATGGTTAAACTGAGGGCTGGCTTTTGAAGGGCTATTTTATTCAGCTGCAATACAATTGGAAGGTGAGAAGGGTTGCACTTTTCACTGTTTGATTTCCAGATATAACCACTCAAAATTATATTTCCCTTACCAAGTAAATAGCAGTTATATATACCAATCTATCTTTTGTTGAGGAATGTCATGTTTGAAGCTATTTTCTGTTGAGATATGTCTAGTTTATTGAGGCAACATGAGTTGCAAAAAATACCAATTCTGTTTTTTTCTTTTTCTTTTCTTCTCTGCTTGATATTGAACATCATTACTGGAATAGCCATGAAATTTAATTTCGCAGTTAAAGGATTAATAAATCTTGAAATCTTGTTAGTCTTTTATTAACTCAGTGAACACATTTCACAGTCATCAAAGTCGAACTGTCCAAACAAAATTCTGTATTCAGTCAGATATCACTTTATAATGTAAATGCAAACTACCTCTTACTAATGCTGTGTGTTGTTAAAGACTTAAGGCCTGCTTTGGATTCACTTGTGCCATTGACTATGAAACTGAAAGAAGGCTATTGTGTGTAATTTTTGTATTTATGCTTTTTGTCCCCCCCCCCCACACTTCTCACCTTAGTTTGTGTATGTCTCTGCAACTTAGCAGTTTGGCATAAGAAACCAATAGAATAAATACCAAACTTAAAAATAAATGCTAGGGTCAACCAATTCGACTAAACCTTTCAAGACAGGGCCCCAGCATGGCTGCAGTCCAATGACTGACACAAGTAAAAGATAAAGATATAACATCTGCTAATTGAGTTGGCAATGGAGCCACCATGTGATTGCTTGATCTACCTGAAAAAGCAGCCAATTTCTGTTTTTAGCTGGTTAAGCAATTACATGTAGAGACTCCATCATCAGCACAATTTCTTTTTTCTATCTACCTGATGCTATTTATTGTGTAATTGAGTTGCAGAGTGGAGGATATAGTTATCAACAACTTGGATTTAATGATGTCTAATCCTTTAGCCATTACCTTATCTAACCCAAAACTGCTCTTTGATTTGATAAAAATCTGTTAATCAGGTTTGGCACAAGTTCTGTCTCTTTGGATATGATGAAGTGGTTGACCTTTGGAAATGTTTTATTCATATTCATCTTAAACATCACAGAAACCTTTTTGGTGCAGTGTTTAAATTGCAAATACATGCATGGAAATACATACAAGAAAACATTATGAAATTCTTTTTTTAAAAATATAAATATGTGTATGTGGGGAGGAGGTGGCAGTCTACTTATGACATATTTCCTTGCAAGCATATATTGAGCACTTTACTGTTTTCAACTGTAAAATTCAAAATAGATGTGAACACATTCAAACAACCGTTAGATATTTGACTATGTAAGATTGCAGGTGCTTTTTATGTGGTGCCAGTATAAGCTACCATCTTGGATATTTTACTGTGTAAGATTGCAGCCTGTGTTGACACCATGTAAAATGCACTTGTAATAGTATCACATAAAAAGCACCCAATACATTCTTTGAAGTAGTAGGCTTTAGGAAGTGCATCCAGCCATATAGAAACCATGCCAAAACAGATGGCTGGAGCCTGGTGCAGCCACTCTTGTCAAACCGTTCAATCAGCATGGAAAAATGGACATTAAATGATAATGATGATTGCAGATGAGTGTCTTTACACCAAACAAGAAACATGTAAGAAGGCAGCGGAACAGCATTATCAAACTTCCTCATTCGTCCAATTCCAATCACATAAGGAAGATTGAGATTGTTCCAGCATTGATGCCAGTGCTCCAGCATGACCTTACAACCCACTGGATGAAACCTAAGGAATGCAGCATTACACATTTTGTGTTTGTTCATTAAACAAAATCTGGATGTGTTTATAATGGCTGTCATCATTGACAATTAACATGAGTTTGTACATGTGAAATATGAAGGTGCATAACCTATTGGCTAGGGTGTTATGCTCATGATTGCAAGATTAGGGTTTTTGTTCCCAGACTGGTGGTATGTTGTATTCTTGAACAATAAGCTTTATTTCATGTTGCTCCAGTCCACTCAGCTGTAGATAGGTAACACTACGACAGACTCACATTCCATTTTGGCCAACAAGGTAGCATTGTTTGAAGGCTACAGCAGTGTAAGGAAGCTCATTGTGACCAGCTGTGTGTAACGTCTGATAATCTGATCAATATGTATGTGTGTGTATATATATATATATATATATATATATATATATATATATATATATATATAAACATAATAAAATAAGGTAATAATAAATTATTATTACCTGTGGCCTAGCACAAAAAGCGAATTAGTCATTAGACTGTATATTATTCATATAGAAATACAATAAGAGGCTTCCAAATAGGGAAGCGTTGTGCTAGAACACAAAAAGGGATAAATTCATGAAAGGAATGAAAATTGAAAACATTTACCATTTCAACTATATCCCAGACCGACGGTTTCTAACTATTTTCAGCATGAGATGGCCATTGTTTTTAATTTTCATTCCTTTCATGAATTTATCCCTTTTTGTGTTCGAGCACAACGCTTCCCTATTTGGAAGCCTCTTATTGTGTGTGTATATATATATATATATATATATGTATGTGTGTATGTGTATTTATTTATTTATATGGAGGAGGGAGTTAAAGATCTGTGATTCAGTCTGACTTTGTAGCACCTTGAAGTGTCATGATGGTGACATAAACACACACACACGCGCGCATAAATATCAACACGTGTATGTTGTATATATACATGTATTTATGTGAATGTCTGTGAATCTGTATCTTTACATCATGTTGGTAGTTGTAAATGAGTCTCACTGCCTTACAAGCAGTGTTACTTTTTTTTTTTCCAATCTTCCTTGAAGAAAATATTACCTTGCTTAGAAGCAGATGACGGTTGGCAAAGAAAATTTGCTTTAACAGATATATATATATCACTTAGCGGTTCGGCAAAAAAAGACCGATAGAAGAAGTACTGGGCTTACAAAATAATAAGTCCCAGGGTCGATTTGCTCGACTAAAGGCGGTGCTCCAGCATGGCCACAGTCAAATGACTGAAACAAGTAAAAGAGAGAAAAGAGTATATATATATATATATACATACATATATACAAGGGATCCATATAATGATCTCTCATATTTATGTATATAAACATGTTATTTCTTTACAGTAAGTAAATATTGTGACATACTTCTATTGTTGGGGTAGAAAGGGCTCCTTAGCCGTAGTGAAGGCAATCTATCTAGGGAGATAACCTTACAATAAATCACTTGGTCCGTAGCTTAGAAATACTGGTTTGACGTCCAGCGGGAACAGCTTTGTTTCATGGAGGAGGAAAGATCTTCTTTAGTACTTGGTTGTACAATGCTTTCCAATGTGTGTAGTAGTGGCGCGTGCACACATTATTAGCCATTTGAAAAGACTATGAAAGTCTCGACCACGGTCGAACAATGGTGATGATGATCTATTGTTGAAATCAAAGTATCATAATCAGAACAAGACTAATTGTTTTTGTACATGTGAGGCATATATTTGTATTTCCAACAAACACTGACTCCTCAATCTGATCTGCACCCATTCTTAACAATTGTCTGCCTGCATGTGCATGCACACACACACACACACACACACACACATGCTCAGGCATATTCATGATCATGAGTTCATGCGTGAATACTGCAAATTGTGTTGTTCTTCTGATGTATGTACATAATTGCCTTGCTTTACTTAGACACTCGACTCTTGATAGTTATGGAGGTTATGGAGGGCATTGTGCCATAATGTGTCTTGGAGCATTTTTCGACTTGGCAGAACCCGTCTCTCTTCATGTCTGACCACTGAGATACAGACAGACAGACAGGTGGTGAGAGAGAAGAATTAATCCTGGTGCATGACTGGTTATTTATTTCATTAATCCCGAAACGATGAAATGTAAAGTTGACCTTGGCAGGATATGAACTCAGGTAGAAGCAAGCCGAAAGGAATACTATAAGGCAATCTATCTGACACTTTAACAACTTGACCAGTTCGCCACCTTTATGTATATTGACTATAGTTGCATTAGTGTGCCTCATTGCTAACAGGTTCCATTCCCACCTTACAGTTGAGTAGTTAGCGATTGCAAGTGCAATCAGCCATAAATTTTTTTTCTCCAGCAATATGCAAATGTACAAATTTGTAAAAAAAAAAAAAAATAAATAAATAAATAAATAAATAAAAAATAATAATAATAATAAAAATGAAGAAAAAAATGCCCATTACAACCATGTTAGCAATGTAATGCTGATGAAGATAGAAAGGTGAAGAGAAGGAAATAGCGTGTGAGTGTGAACGAAATGTTATATGTGTATGTAAACAATAATTTGGAAGTGGAAAAAAATAAGAATGAGTCCACTGATGGGAATCAAATATGTGTGTGCGTGCTTGTATGTGTGTGCATGTGTGGACATTTAAATATAAATATATACATGAATACATGATCTGTCTATCTTTCTTCCTCTGTCTGCCTCTTTCTCTCTATATATATATCTGTATGTATGTGCATATGTGTGTGTGTGTGTATATATTATATATATATATAAAATCACACACACACACATGTATGTATATTCATGCATATAATTCCGTAAATATACGATTGTGTGTTTATCTCTCTCTCTTCCTCCTGATATGCATTTACACATCCATGCACACACACACACACCTTTGCATGCATAAATACAAAGAGATTACAGGGTGTGCAATAAATAAAGCAACATTTTAACATTCTTGGGGTTTTTTTGTTTTTTTTTTATATATATACATTTGAAAAA
>NC_042999.1:36161811-36216811 GCF_006345805.1 Octopus sinensis | reverse complement strand
TCTTACACACTAAATTGAGCTCTTTAAAATCATTATCATCTGCATCAATATCACATGATCCTTTCATACAACAAACACAGAAGGATTACATTGATTTTCAGAGATGCACACGTTTTTTTTTTTTTTTTATCTATCTTTTAGTCAGGAGGGAAGGCAAAGCCCATGTTTCTTTACATGGCTGTTGAAATTGGTAAGAGGAAAGTATCCTCAAACCAGAAGCTCATATGCTTGCAACAAAGTGGACTCTGCTAAAAGCACCAATTTTGCCAGGTTGTAATGTTAAACTGGATGACAGGCCGAGTCTATCACCTTAGTAGGCCATAGCAGGATTTGTACTCAGAGCACAAGGGACTGGAGCGAATATGGGAAAGCATCCATTCTGACTTTCTTACAGTTTCACCAATCCACCACCTCTGATTGGTACCTTTTTTTTTTTTTTTTTTTAATGTACCTTGAAAGGATTAGAAGCAAAGCTGACCTTACCAGGATCTGAAATAAGCTTTTGATGTAAACTAATTTCCATACATATTTATGCAATAGGTATTCTTTTTGTATCATTAGACTCTTCTTCACCCCACCCACCCCTCGTTTTTAACCATTTTTCTGTTAAAATACACTGCCATTGTTTCAGTTGAAAAACATAATGGCAAATTTAGTAAAATAATATTGTTGCTATTAATCTGGTTTTTGGAACATGAAATTTTCAATGGAAGGTTTTAATTTAGATTATTTTGAAATAGAAAGTTTGTATTATAGAACCAGTTGTAGGCAGGGTGGTATCAAAACAATTCAGCATGCATTATGCTACCCTGTCTTTTACATTGACTTCTCTGTCTCTGATATAGGCTAACAGTATCTCTATTACTCTTCTTGATATTGTCTGAAGTACCTATTGTTATTCAGCAAAAGCATTCCATCTGTGACCATCTCATCTTTTTCTCAGACACAGTGCACTAAGGGCTACTTTATGAAAGAGCATTTTTGTAAGACAGTATGTTGTGATTTGAGGAATATTTGGCTGATGTTTTTAGTAGGTTTCATGACAAAGTAGAGGTTTCTTGGTTTGGCTCATCTGATTTTCTTGTTACTGTTCAGAGCAAGAAATGTGTACAGATTTTTGAAACTGTCTGCTTGCACCCTAATGTTGTCTTACATATATAAAATTTTGAATATGAGAATGTAGAATATTGGGTTAAGAAACTTCTTTGTTAGAAAAAAGTCAAAGGATGCTTGTTGGATATGAAGCTAAATCTTCCATGAACATGACAAATGTGCTATCATTTTTCTGTCCATGGTTTTTACCTATGGTGGCAAGCAGGCAGAATTGTTAACACTCTGGGTAAAATGCTTAATAGCATTTTGTCTGTCTTTACCTTATGGGTTCAAATGCCACCTGGGTCAAATTTGTCTTTCATTCTTTCAGGGTTGATAAAATAAATACTAGTTGAGCATTGGGGTTGATTTAATCAACATAGCCTCTCCCTTGAAATTGCTGGCCTTGTACCAAAATTTGAAACCAATATTTATAGGTTTATCTACTTTCAGTTCCACAGTCAAAATGAATTATTTCATATCTCTTGAAGTTTCTAATTTTTTTTTATAATATAAATAATATATATAAACCATATTCAATTAAGAGAATTAAATGGAGAGATAATGGTTTATAATAATTTATTAATAAATTGATAATCATTCATTCCTATAATTGTTTCAATTTGTACTTATTCAGTAAATTAAAATTTATACAATAAATCTGCATATACAAGTTATGAGCAAAATATCATCAGGGAAATATTAGACATTATATGCTTGATATATACCTATTGATTTTGTGAAATATATTTCCCAAAGATATAAGGTATTGAACCAGTACATTCTTGTATGTTATCATCCCTTTAAGAGGTTAATATATCCTCTAATAAACTTATATATATATATATATATATATATATATGGTGTGTGTGTGTGTATGTATGTATGTATATATATATGTATATAAATATATGGCGTGTATGTATATATATATAAATATATGGTGTGTATGTGTATATATATATATAGGGTGTGTATATATTTATATATATATGGTGTATCTACTACATATGTGGGAAATTCTGTCTGGGTGTGTTTGTGGAGTTGTTAGCTAACCCCTCCTACATCGTTTTATCAATTTTGATGAAACTTGACGCATGTCTGGAAACCTCATGGCGTACTCAGATTGTTGAAAAAAAGCAATAATAGGGACCCTGGAAGGGATCCTAATACACATCTATTTTATTTCAAAAACCAAGGGAATAACCCATTCGCCCCTGGAAGAGATTCTTATATATAGCCATGGAAAATAACCCATTCATAATAAAAACGTGAAAGCCAGACCATGTTTTAATTTCATACAACTGATATATTATTCTATACACATTCACACAAATTCGAAACAAAATATATGTATTTATGTGTGTGTCTATATATATATCTATATAAAATACATCAAGTACAGGATCTTCTATCGAAATGTTAAACATCGTAAACAGTTGTTTGGTAAAAGAGAAAAAGCTGAACCACCACTGAGATGGGAACTTCATGGAGAAAAGGTTCTTCTCTCTATCTGGTGGGATTGCAAAGGAGTAATTCACTTTGAATTATTACCACCTAATGCAACAATTGGTGCTCGAGTCTATTGTCAGCAATTAGAGCATTTGAACCAAGCTTTGAAGAAAAAAGACCCGCTTTAGTGAATTGAAAAGCTGTGATGTTTCATCAGGACAATGCGCGACCCTACACTGCAAAGATCACATCACAGAAGATTGAAGAGCTTGGTTGGGAAAAAACTCCTCATCCACCTTATTCTCCCGATCTTGCTCCTTGAGACTACCATTTGTTTTGTAGTTTACAGAATCATTTGGGTGACATAACTTTTGCAAGCCAGGAGGAGGTCAAAACTGACATTTCAGAGTTCTTCACTTTGAAACCAAAAGAGTTTTACATTGATGGGATTAAAAAGCTTGTAAGTAGATGGAAGGAAGTCATAGATAATCAGGGAAAGTACATTGATGATTAAATTTCAATTAAATATAACATGTGATCACTTGTTTTCTTTATTCAAAATTGGGACAGAACTTATGGGATGACCTGATATATATATATATATATATATATATATATATATATGAAAGGCTTCTTTCAACTTCTGTCCACCAAATCCACTCACAAGGCTTTGGTTGGCCCGAGGCTATAGCAGAAGACACTTGCCCAGGGTACCACACAGTGGGACTGAACCCAGAACCATGTGGTTAGTAAGCAAGCTATTTACCACACAGCTACTCCTGTGCCTCTATGTATGTATATATATATATATATATATATATATATATATATATATATATATATATATATATATATGCGTGTATATATATATAGATATGTGTGTGTGTGTGTATGTATATAGATATGTGTGTGTGTGTGTATAAATATATATATATATTTAAATAAGCCACGAATGCTCTGTCCTGATTTCCCTGTCCGTATTTGTATTGTCTATCTGTCTATGTTTTCACTGTCATCCGTTACATTGTTGTTCCGTTTTTGGGATTTATATATGTGTGTGTATTTGACTGCAAGCTCCAGAAAACTATCGATGAAGAAGAAAACCCAACTGAACTCCAGTCTGATCTACATGCTGTAAGTCAATGGGCAGACAAAAACATAATGCAACTGAATGAGGGAAAATTTGAATTGATCCATTTTGGGAAAAAGACTATGCTAAAACAAACATAATCTCTTCCTTCAGGAGAAGCATTCACAGCATCTAATCATTTCAGAGACCTGGGAGTTATTGTTGACAGCAATCTCAGCCGGTGTGCCCACATTAACGATAAGGTTGATATACCTCATGAGATGAGCTCCTGGATCTTAAGCACCTTTTGGTCCAGAGAACAAGGTATCATCATACCTCTTTCACTAATAAGAATTAAGGGCATGACTGATCTTGGTTACTGGGACTACCTTAGCCCTTTAGTGTTCAGATTAATCTGTCAAATGTAATGCTTATTTGTTCAGATTATTTTGGTTCAAGAGGGGTGTCCCAATATTTGCTTGTAACTTTGTTAATTTTTTACATACAGATTTGAAATTTTGTCAGTGGGTGCTTATATACCAGTGATTATAGTTACGTAATTTTAGCTGATCTTGCTGATTAAATTTGACTTTTATGGGCAGGTAAATTTAATTAACAGGTATAAAAGCAATAACATTATGGATAAACACTAAAATTGAAATTCTTAATGCATCTTACCTGTTTGATTTGTTACTAAAATAATTCCAGATGTCAACTGCCAACAATTTTGCCACTTTTCAAGATGAGATACATTGATTTGAATTAATTAAAATACAGTTATAATCGGTACAAGATCTTATTCCTTCTATATATTTAATTCAAACATTTTCATTGAAAATAAAGTACAAAACTCTTTTATTAGTCAATATACCATTGGCTATGTACTCTTATACATTTTAATGAATACATTTACATAACAGAATGAATCTAATAAAAATAAAGCTCAATAACAGGTGAGGCAAAGGTGAATGCAATTATGTAACATACTGAAAATTAATATGTATTTCTCATTTTCACATATTATTTGCAATAAAAGTAAAGGAATATATGATAGTATTACTATCAAGCAACAAAATATAGTTATACCATATTTCTATCGTGAAACTGTCCAAAGCATCCTTTACACAAGGGCACTTTGCAAAACGAACACATATGAGGTCTTGACCTGATATCCTTTCGCAGTTTTTATTTTTTCCAGTGAACACAGTCTGCAAACTTTTCCCTTCAATTTATCTTTTGCACTTTATGGAAGTCAATATTTTCTCTGCCGACATGCACCTCAGTTAATTTTGCTTTTCTCCCAGTCATGTGCTTTCTGGAAGAAAAGCCCTCGTGTAACCAAGATGCGATGTCAACCTGGAATTTCAAATGATCGTAGTCCTTTGGTGGCAGAGGTACCTTGTGGCTTTTTACATAAACAGTATATGAATTAACTATAGTTAGACATAATGCTGGAAATATATGGATTACCATACTTTATATCAGGATTCCAATAGTTCCACAGTTGATACCAAACATGATGTTTATAGTAGAAAAAAGCTCACTTTTCCGCAGTATCAGTTGTCTGCCATAATGGATTGGGCATTCCATGAATAGAAATCATGCATTGAGCATACTTGTTTCCTCCGTGACAGTTTCAAAAAAGACTTTTTGATAAAAATAAAAATAAATAGTCCAATTGTTGAGCATAGGGCGGTAGACTGTATTGTGCTCTAGTCTTTTCTATGAAATCAGGAATTGTGGTTGATGGAGAAATCTTTAACCATGTTACCATAATGTTTTCAATATCATTTTCATTGCTTTCATTATCAAAATATTCCTCGTGCAACGAAGCTTCATAAATGTCAATTCAAATTGGCTGAAAATAAATCTCTGTTGTTTCCATTTCTATTTTGTACATCATCAAGACTAAAAACTTCAGAGTTGGAATCATTATTTGCTGATGCCATATCATTAAAAATTAAGACACACTTCTTTTCAAACATTGAAAAAACCAAGAAGTCTCAAAATTTTCACAGTATTTTTACTTGAATTTTTACTGGAAAGGCTTTATGTTGCTTTGTCTCAAAGCTACACTGGCGAAAATAAATTTAAGACTGATGATAAAGTTCTATTTCTTACAAAATATTTTATTACTAACACCATACAAATTATTTTTATCGTTTACACCTTATGCAGAATTTATTTCTCTTTCGAATGATGCAGACAACTATTTTTATACAACTTGAAGAATTCTAATGCTAAATTAATATAAACGTTTCAAATTTACCAGCAAAATTAGTTTAAGACCATGTAATATGTATGCAATTTTTTTGCCAAAATGGGTGGTCACACAACTAGCCCAACTGCACTATATAGTGTTATAATTTAACGTTATTATACAATTGATTAATAATGGGAAAACAATGTAGCCTCAGTCCAGTCACAAGAGCAACAGTCGTATTACTCCACCAGCAAAAAGTTTCCTTTTCAAACATCAGCAAGCAACTAAAGTGCAGTAAAATGACTTGCGTGCAAGCGTAGAAGTTATACTCGGAGACCAGTCAATATAAAGATTGGCAAAGGACTTGCGCTCCAAGTAAAATGACAGCGCAGTTGGACCGTCGAATCCACTGACTTTCAGAAGGCAACCAAATGTTGACAGCCGTTGACATTTGTAAACAATTGTTCAACGAGAATGGTGTTATTTTTACACCACAAACCATCTGCAACCATTTGAGAGAATTTGGACTACATGGACAAATCACTAGGAAAGAGCCAATAATATCCGAAAGAAATCGACTCAAATGCCTTAATTTTGCAAAAAAGCCATGCTCAGCGGACGGCTGAAGATTGGTGCAGAGTCCTTTGGAGTGACGACTCACACTTCTGTATATTTGGATCAGATGGTAAAACATACGTCAGATGTCGCCCAACCGAGGAATTCCATCCGAAATGTGTGAAAAAGATAGCGCAAGCGGGGGGTGGGGGTGTGATGTGGGCGGTATTTAGTAGCTTTGGTGTTGGCCCTCTAGTTAAAGTTGATGGAAAGCTAAATAGTGTAGGTTATATGAATCTACTAAAGGATTATGTTGTGTCAGCTTCTCTCTATTCACCATTTTAAGGTCCACAAAGATGAGAACTTATCTGCAGCTCTTGTTTTTTCCAAATCGTTTATGCATTCTATGTGAGTGTCTTTTCAGAACATCGTTTGTTTTAAAAAGCCACATCAAATGGCATGATGGTTCTAAGACGTAGGTACGGGAGGTGCTCAAACTCTGCATAAGGAATAGACTACCACCACTGTATATACACACACACATATGTATGCATATATATATATAACTATATCTTAGAAAAACAGCCAACAACTGATGAACGGTCGTTCATTATGTTGTTTGTCTTGTTTTCCATTTGTGCATTTCGTTGTTAAAAAAATAGTTTGTATTCCATGTACTTGTCCTTCGTATTTTTTGTTGTACATGTTTCATGATGTCCTGTGCCCACATATGCATATATATATATATATATATACATGTATAGATGTAAGTAAGTACATATATGTATGTATATATGCATATATATATACATGTATAGATGTAAGTAAGTACATATATATATGTATATATGCATATATATATATATATATATATATATGATTGAACACCACACATCCTCTTCCAAGTAAGTTTTATCTTAATTCTGATTTGCACTCTATATGATCTTTTTACACTTTCGTTTTTCTCTCTTTCTCTCTCTTATTCTTTTACCTCCTCTTCTCCCACTATTCTATTCCATTACTCTGTCACTCTCTCTCCCTCACTCCTTCTCCCTTGCTCACATGGCTCCCACGTGACCATTGGTCGTCTTTCTTTCTTCTCCTAACTTGTGTTTCTTTCTTTCCGTTGTACCTGGGACAAGAAAGACGTGTTCTTGTCTGTGTCCTGTCCAAGCTTGATTTACACATTCGCCACCGCAACCTTGTTTAGGTTTAGCAGCCCTTCCTGTTTGTTTTCACTGTCCTGTTTGTATTACCAATTTTGACCCTCCGCAAAATCCCAAATTTTATTTAATTTGCTTTGCGGGAGAAACCGTTTCATTGAAAGCATATATTGTTGTTAAATGCTCGAAAGACGAGAGTAGAAAAACAACTAATAACTGATGAAGGGTCATTCTTTATGTTGTCCTGTTTTCCATTTGTGCCCTTCGTTCGAAAAAATAGTTCATATTCCATGTACTCGTACTTTGTAATTTTTTGTTGTACATGTTTCATGACATCCTGTGCCCACATATGCATATATATATATATGTATATATGTAAGTATGTACATTTACATATGTATGTATATATATATATATATATATATATATATACACACACACACACATATATATGTACACACATATACATATATATACATGTAAAGTAGTACCTCACTTTTTGAACACTTCTCATCTCGAATATATCATGCTTTATCTCCTGTCCTTCTATTCATTTTATGCAGTAGTACCTAGTACCTCGGTTTAGGAACACCCCTGATCACAAATAAATTGTGCTCTCTCTCTCTCTCTCTCTCTCTCTATATATATATATATATATATATACACACACACACACACATACTTATATGTACACATATACATGTACATATATATATATATATATATATATATATATATATATATATATATATATATATATATCATCATCATCATTTAGCATCCGCTTTCCATGCTAGCATGGGTTGGATGGTTCAACTGGGGTCTGGGAAGCCAGAAGGCTGCACCAGGCCCAGTCTGACCTGGCAATGTTTCGACGGCTGGATGCCCTTCCTAAAGCCAACCACTCCATGAGTGTAGTGGGTGCTTTTTACGTGCCACTGGCACAGGTGCCAGACGAGCGATCGGATGGTGCTTTTTCAAGCTGTCTGTGGTTATAGTCTGTCTTATAGTCCCCTCAACATCTAGAATTCTGTGCTTATTGCTCGTTTCAAACTTTTTCCTAATCTTGATTATTTTACATAGGCACAGTGTCTTATGACACTTATATGAGAAGGGCATAATTGATTAACTCAACCATAGTACGCGTCTGGTATGTATTTCATTCACCCTTTGAATCCCGAAAACAATTTCAGCTTTGCCAGGATTTAACTTCAGAACATGAAGATATTAAGTATTGTAAAACATTTAGCTTGTCTGCTGCATGTTAAAGATTTCGTCTGACCAAAGTCTTGTGAGCTAAATCTAGAGGACAAAAATTGTCTAGAAGGCCCCTGGATGCATTTATGTGTAATATGCACATATTGATGAAAAGTGGAGGACTTGTGCCTCAGAAATGTTCCCCGTGTTATTTGGTTCTATCTTGGTTATATCCTTTTGCTCCAAGGTTTACTTTGTTTTTTTTTTGTTCTTATGAGAGTGAAAATAAGTGTTGAGGTTGACGTAATGACACAGAATGGCCCCAGTCTTGAGCAATTCAGTATGTTGAGTAATTTAGATAAGATTCAGTTTAGTAAAACTACAAACATGATAATGACGAATAAAGAACTCTTTTTTATAAATGGTGCAGATTTACAGGTTGTTTATTTGTTGGTGATATTAGTGTATATAATTCACAGTTGTAACTAGGTTAAGATAATAGTAGTTGTTTTGTAGTTTTAATAGTTTTCCATAATAAATGGGTTAAAATAACAGTTTGTTTGAGGTACATGGAATTTTGGCAGACATTTTCAAATGAAAAGAATTTCATAAGTTGTATTAAAATTTTATAAGGCTAAGATAAATTAGCAACAATCTTATATTAGGAAATACCAACCAGAGTAGGAGGAAATTATTGGTGGACTGTGTCAGCAAAAAATCAATTAGTAAAGTTTGCAAATTTTGATAAGTTTCTTTGCTGCTGAGAAGTTTGAGTACTGTTTTTTTTAAACAAGCCTCTTATTTAGAAAAAGAAAAGTTTTGTTGAGCCTAATATATAAACATTGAAGAAAATTCTTTCTTACCTATGAAGAGTTTTGCTCAAATCATCATCATTCATCATCATCGTTTAACGTCCGCTTTCCATGCTAGCATGGGTTGTACGGTTCAACTGGGGTCTGGGAAGCCAGAAGGCTGCACAAGGCCCAATCTGATCTGGCAATGTTTCTACGGCTGGATGCCCTTCCTAACGCCAACCACTCTGTGAGTGTAGTGGGTGCTTTTTACGTGCCACCAGTACAGGTGCCAGATGAGGCTGGCAAACGGCCACGATCGGATGGTGCTTTTTATGTGCCACCGACACAGAGGCCAGTTGGGGCGGCACTGGCAACGGCCACGCAAACTTTACTGAGAGAGATGAGGTGAGCCCAAAGGATTTGGTGTTAAGATTTAATTCTAATTGAACTGTTTGTAGGTTTTTGTGTGTTTTATAGAGATTGTAAAGTTTAGTAAGGGAAATCTGAATATATAATAGTTGTAGTGGAATACTGTTTTCATACTTGCAATGGTAGGTTTGGTGACAGGAAGGGCATCCAGTCATAAAATGCCTCTCTCCAAATAATTCTCCATGAAATTCAAGTTAAATAAATGGACAAATGGTTAGTTACATTCATACTTCTTCGATCATGTGTATGAAGCTCTACATGGATGTTCAACTTGCTGCAGACAGCAGTCACATCTCTCAAATCTGGCACTCTTTGCATGGAAAGTTTTTTTTTTTTAAATATTTTATTTAAAGCTATTACTTAATCAAAAGAGGCAAGCTGGCAGAATCGTTAGCACTCCAGGCAAAAGGCTTAGTGACATTTTGTCCGGCTTTATGTTCTGAGTTAAAATTCTGCCAAAGTTGACTTTGCCTTTCATCCTTTTGGGATCAATGAAATAAGTACCAGTTGAACACTTGGGGGCGGGGGTCAATGTAATGTAACTGAAATTACTGGCCTTGTACCAAAATATGAAATCATTATATCTCACTAGTCATACTCGTATAACAAAATTGTGAATTACATGTTTTTCAAGACACTCAAGCAATCCACTGTGCATCCAAGTAGTGTTTGCAAGGCTGCCCTTACAATCTTTTTTCTAAAGCATATTGAATAATGTAGTTCTACATACACAGTCTGAATTTTAAAAATGGAAGGGTTATAACTGGGGTTCCTTTGATTATAGGTTTGTCATATCAAGACTGACCTGGAGCAGAGCAACAATAACAACCACAAGCCTCTATTGGGTCACTTGACTTGGTAGCTCTAGAAACTGATCTCCTTCAGATCATACCCTGTATAATAATAGGATAATTGCATAATATAGTTCTATATACATTGTGTTTGAAAAAAAATCAAGTTGGCTTGGTCCTGCTTGAATATCTTTGATCAAATATCTTCTCAATTAGGACTGACTTAGTATTAATGTTGAGAATAAAATGATCAACACTCTAAAATTACTGTCCCAATTATTGATCTTTTACAATTTAGATTAAATATTAATTGTAACATTATCACCAGTTGACCATGTTAGTCACATAATAAGGCTATAGACACTTCCTTCTATAATCTCTCTTTTTCTTTTCTTCTTTCTTTCATCTTTCCTTTTTTTTTATTTCTTATACTTCATAGAATTATTTCCACATATTGTAAATAATTTGTGTGCATATAATTTTAAAGAATTTAATGTATTGACATATGCACACACATTATATATATATACGTGCAGGTGGCACGTAAAAAGCACCCACTACACTCACGGAGTGGTTGGCGTTAGGAAGGGCATCCAGCTGTAGAAACATTGCCAGATAAGACTGGAGCCTAGTGCAGCCTTCTGGCTTCCCAGATCCCCGGTCGAACCGTCCAACCCATGCTAGCATGGAGAACAGACGTTAAACGATGATGATGATGATGTATATATGTATATATATATATATATATAATATTTAAACTCTACCTTCAGTATTCTCTTTCATTCATTTGTTACCAAAAATGTGTGTAAGTATTACATGTTGTACTCCAGATCTAGGTTGTTTATTCATTTGGTGCTGAGTGTGTCAAAATCCTTCGAGATCATGTATTATAAGTCTGATTAGAACTTGGAATCTTGTTACCTGGAATGGCTTATCCTAAAACTGTGATAATGCCAGATTTTGCTTGTGGGTAAAGACCAGTGCATTTTTTGTAGGTCAAATTTAAAGAGCTCTACCTTGTAATTTTAGAGGCTCACCATGTATGAGTTAAAGGATTAGTCTTGAATAATGGGAAGTGGATTAACTGAGATTTATTAACTTGACCTTCATCAGATATAAAGAATTTGTGGTTTATTGAGGAAAAGCCCAAGATTGGATCAATAGCAAATGTCATAAATCATTGATCTTGATTTAGTATTTAATATTAGCATAATTATATTGTTTTTTTTTTTTTTTTTTTTTTTTTCGGTCTGTATGAGAAGGCATGAAAAGAAGAGATTATCACACTATCAAACATTCAGAAACAGAAATCTCTGCAAGTTTTAAAGCATAAGAATCATTCATATTGGTTAAGAACATGTGTAATTCACTGCTGCTGCTGCTGAAAAGTAGCAGGAATGAGGAGTGGGGAAGGAGGAGATGTGACTATTAGATCATTGGCTTGCTATTTGGGGGCTAAAAGGTGAGACAATACAAGCAAGATAAGGGTGATTTGATAATGTGATTTTCCAGGTGTGTATTTTCAATGTAAAAATTGGAATAGGGACATTAAACCACTGATGATGATGAGTGTAGGGGTTTAAAAAAAAAACTGTCATCTTTTCTAAATGTCTATTCGTAGTTGTATACAATTGTGGCAGGTATGGCTGTATGGATTTTGAGTTCGCTTTGTAAATTGTATAGTGTTGAATTGTAGTTTTTGTAATTGTAAAGTTTTTGTAACTGTATAGTTTTGCTCACTTTGTAACACTCTGAGCAAGTGCTTTCTGTTATAGCTTGGGTCAACTATTGCCTTGTGAGTGGAAGTGGTAGACAGAAACTGTATGGATGCTTCTTAATATATATAGATTTATATGTGTATCAAGGCTACCATTGGTTTCATGTTAAGAAAACTGTATTAACAATTTTTCAAGCCGATCACATGGAGGAATGGTGTTCGTCTCCAGTTTGGTATTTTCATCCAAAAGGGAGACGAACACCATTCCTCCATGTGATCGGCTTGAAAAATTGTTAATACATTTTTCTTAATATGATACCAATGGTAGCCTTAATACACAAATAAAGAAATGTTATCTACCAATGTGATGTAAGCACTCATTCTCATTGTTCAACATTTATGTATGTGTATATATATATATATAATATATATATTATATATATATATATATATATACATACATACATACATACATACATACATACATATATATATATATATTATATATATATATATACATACATACATACATACATACATACATACACATACATATATATTCACACACAGGATGGGCTTCCATACAGTGTCTATCTACTACTTCTTCTCCTCCATCTCTCATGCTTTAACCCTTCATCCCTCATCATAAAGCCAAACCCCCTTCCCTCAGAATTCATGGCCTTGTAAGCTGCATTGCAACCTGAATAGTGATGATGTCCTGAAAACAAAAGCACACAAGTACATACTATAAAGTAGTTGGCATTAGGAAGGGCATCCAACCATAGAAACATAGAAATCATGTTAATACAGACCTTAGACTCATCAGATTCTGGTAACAAACTGTCCAACCCAAGCCAGCTTGGAAAATGGATGTTAATTGGTGATGATCTCATACACATTACATTACATGCACACACATACACACACACACACACACACACACACACACACACACACACACACACACACAAATATGTGTGCAGAAAATTTGTCAACAGACAATTCACCAACAGAAAATTCACACACAGCCACAGATTCAGCATGGAGGCCTACAGCAAGTGCCTGGAGGAGGTTGTGCTGCTCTGGATCAAGAGCGTGGCTATTGGAACACGTTATGTCTGGCAACAGGACTCTGCACCATACCACACAATTGTCCTGTCTGTAAGTTGTCTGTCAGCCAACTGTCTGTTGATGGATTGTCTGTCTATCATACAAATGTGTATACAAAAACACACACACACACACACACATATATATATATATATTATATATATATATATATATATATATATATATATATATATATATATATTGGTGTTAGGAAGGGCATCCAGCTGTAGAAACATTGCCAGATAAGACTGGAGCCTAGTGCAGCCTTCTGGCTTCCCAGATCCCTGGTCAAACCGTCCAACCCATGCTAGCATGGAGAACGGACGTTAAACGATGATGATATATATATAAGTACAGATATATATGATTGCGGGTCTGTTTGCATGAATGATATTTCATGGTTTCATTTGTCACTGCCTGGGTGAAATGAGGTGATGTTCACATTCCCCTATTGACAACGTTGCATCACTTTACACTTTTGAAGGCTAGTTGATTAAAAAATCTCCTACCTGAAAAATGGGTAAGGATTAGCAACAAGAAAGACATCCGAGTGTAAAATGATATCCAGCCCATGCTAGCATGGAATAAAACAGATTTAAAATGAATGAAATAACATCTTGTCATAAAATTGAAAATGGCTGAATCAAATATATTTAACTTGTGGTGTAGATAAGAATGAGTGAGAGCTTAGAAAAATAAATTAGTTGCTATGATAGCTCTGTTTGCATGCTTTATGGAAAATGATGTTGCATATTTGAGATGCTATCAAAAGAATTCAGTTTGATTTTCTTTTATCAAGTGGGTACCAGCATAGCTGTGGGGTTAACAAATTTGCTTCATAACCACAGGATGCTTGTTTCAGTCTTAATGCATTTGTACATTGGGCTAGTAACTTCTACTATAGTCTTGTGTTGACCAATACCTTGTGAGTGGAATTTTGTAGGGGGAAAAACTATGTGGTTGTCTGTTGTGTGTGTGTGTGTGTGTGTTCATGCTAGTGTGTGGACTTGCATCTCATTATGTCAAATAGTAACTTAGCTATTCATTCTGTAAATAGATCGAAAAAATATTTGACTGAAATAAGTGATGAGGTTCATATGGTTGTCTCAAAAGAAAAAGAAACACTTGAAGGTGATGTTCCAGCATGACTGGTGTCTAATGATCGCATTCAGTGAATGAATAACAAACAAATAGTATATAGTTTGAGAAGATTCAAAAGTTTCTCTTCAAAAGGTTCTTGAAATACATTATCAAATTATGAAACAAAACAGGTTTACAATAACAAGATAAATATTTCATATGCTATCATAGGAAGGAACCCTCTTTAGCTTAGTATGAATCAAAGCGTATAACCACCATACAATAGTTTTTTTTATGTGTTTTGATGTGATTATGAGTACTTTTTATAGAATGTTTCAAGAGACATAATCCAATCATACTTTGTGATACTGGATCTTGGCTTATGGGTCAGCAGTTTCATATTTCACTGCAAGCATGTCACCATTTATGTATCAGTGTAAATCAGCTCAGGTGAATCACCTTGCTGAAAATTTTATGTCTCATTAAAAAAATAAAGTGAATATTATCTCAATGTGTTTTATTTCTTGATTGTTGCATCAGGTTGGGTGGTAGCAGTATGTCCACTTGAGAAGCTTATGAATGTAGGATATTGTTTGATCTGTGAGTGTGTGCGTGCTGTTGTTTATTTGCATGTCTGCATGTGTGTGTTTGTTTGACTGTATTGTTTGTCATTTTTGTTGTCATGTAAGAAGTGGCAAGACAGGTTGAACATGAGTGGGTGAGAATATGGCTGGGCATCGAATGCATTCTTTAACACATGCTCACATTCACATACAAAAATGATATGACTGTGCTATTATACATTTAGAATGTGAACAGATGAAAACACGATGGGTGAATAAATGGCATTTGTTGGTTGTAGTTAGAATAAGAAGAAAGACTTGTGATAAAATAGCCAAATCTCACTGTTAAGAAAATATAGTGTTAATATATATAAATATTCTGTTGTAGATATGTGAAACACATGTTCAGATGGAAAATTAAATGTAAAAAAATTTTAGCCTTCATCATTTTATAATAGTTCTACATCCATTTTTCTATCAGTCTAAGTCTGGAACGACATGTAAATTAATATAGAGGAATTGTTGGAGCTCATATTTAATATTTCTTCCTAACACTAGCTATGTGATATAAGTGGTATTTGTTTATGTAAATAATTCTATGACAGTCATTATAATCCAGTTGGTGATATTCAACCTTGGCATATGGGTCAGCAGTTCATGTCACACTGCAGGCTATATAGAATTTGCCAGAATAAATCACCTCAGTGAATTACCTCACTGAAGGTGTCACGTCTCATTAGAAATAAAATAAAATAAATGAATAAATAAAATGCTATTTTCAAGTAGTTTAATTTTTGTTTGCTGCTCCAGGTTTGTTTGTTGATTATCAATTAAATTTAAACAGACTGTACTAGAATATCGGAGAATACTTGTATTATGTAACAACAGTGCCATCTGAGATGGATGAGCAATAGCTTCTAATGTGGATCATGATCAGGGCTGGAGGACCCTATGCTTTAAGAGTATAGCTTAGACAATGTTGTCTGATGTTGCCACAAGAGGTATCATTAGATTTTTCTGTCTTAGCATTTAAAGCAGTTTTCATGGCTGATTGTAAATTTACATGATTAAATAATATTAACTTATAAAACATTGTATGAGAGAAATATATATTAAGCAGTTGACTAGTTGTAGTTGTTGATCAGCCATGATTGAGAAACTGAAATTCGGACTCCCTTTCTAGTGGAAGATTGTTATGCTTTCATACACACAGTGGGGTTTGTCATATGAGATGCAGTGAGGCAGTCTAAGCATGTTGCCTTTTTGTTCTCTTTTTCTTCTCCCCATGTTCAGTCAGTCCTTATGTATCAATAGTTTCTGATGATGGCCACATTGAAGAGAGGTGAGGTGAATTTGGTCAAAGCAGGACACTTGTCCTTCTGTCATAGATAGTGTACACTAGTGCAGCTTTGGGTTTAATGAATGCCTGAACTGTGTGAGAAGGACAGTGTTTTTTAGTGTGCTACTCTAATGTTCTGATGGTGTTGTTGGTGGTGCAGTGAAAATATTTTCATGGTAGCATTGTAAATAGTCAGTTATTGTTCTTATTGTTTAGTCTCAGATCACTCTATATGAGTGTTTCTATGATCAAAGGTATTCCAACTATGATCATCCCAGCTTTTTCTCATGTACAATGCACCCAAGGCCACATAATCCCAAAACAGTGAGAGATAATTTGGATAACACTTGGCTGCTATTTCTAGCAGGTTGAAAGACTGTACAGATGCTCCCTCATTGGCTTGTAAATGTATAGTTAACAGAATGAATGTAATTGAGTGATTGACTAGAGATGGCTTCCTTATCTTAGGAAAGTTCTGAGAAGTTTGTAAGATATTTCTTTCTTACTAATGAAGTTTCTCTTTATGTCAAACAAAATAGAATTTGTTGAGGAATATGTTACTGGTATTTTGATTCCTTCATAGTACGAGAAAATAGAAAATCTTAGTTGAAGTTGGTCATAGAATATTCTACTAGATATCAAAAAGCTCTTTTCACCATTAGCTCCATGAATATATTAGAGACAGCTATAAAGTTCATAGGCTGATCAAGATACTCTCATGGAATGTGACCAAATGAGGTTTATTTTTCAACCTAGTCCTCCTTGTGGTCTGCACACTTCTTCCATTGGTGTTGCAGCACTTGGATCCCATTGTTGGTAAAAAAAAAAACCCATCATTTTGGGGAACAGGTGATTGTTAGATGGGGGCCAAGCCAGGAGAATAGAAAGAGTGATCAACTAGTTCAAAGCCACACTCATGAACAGCAGCCATTGTGTGCTGGAGCATTGTCCTGATGAATCATGACCACTTTCGTCAGTTTTCCTGGGCATTTTGTCTTGATAACCTTTCATAACTGCCTCAGTAAGTTGGCATAATACTCTCCATTTATGGTGTGGCCCTTTTGAAGCTTGTCAATAAACATAATGCCTTTTGCATCCCAAAACACTGAGGCCATCACCTACCTGCTGTTGAAATGACCTTGGACTTCTTTTGAGCAGGTGAGGAGGGATGTTTCCACTTCATAGATTATCTCTTTGTTTTTGGCTCAAAATGATGAAGCCAACACTTATCCTGGGTTAGGAACTGAATCTGCCTCAAATAATGTCAGATTTTCTCATCATGTGATCTACCTGGTGCACTTTTGATCAGGTGTCAGAAGACATAGCACCCACAAAGCAGAAACCTTTGTCATTGCCAAGTTCATTGTGCAGAATATTCTCAACTCTCTCATGGAATATGCTAGCAACATTGACTATTTGATTTAGTGAATCATCTATCATCCATCACCATGTGATTAACATGATCAATGTTGGCAGTTGCAGAATGTTCAGACCTTGGGTTATCTTGAAGACTCTCCCTTCCACTCCTAAATTCAGTTGCCCACTTTTGCACTATTGTTTAAGCTGGAGTGTCATCCCCAAATGTAGCAACCATGTTAGCATGAATGTTCTTAAGGGTTAAACCCTTTTCCTGCAGGTACTTGATAACATTATGATGCCAAATTTTGTTCATTATCAAGAAAAGTCACTATAGTTACTTCTGGAGTGTTCTTTGAACAGTCAGATGTCAGTTTGCCTGGAAAGAAACAATTCAGTTACTAAGAAGAAGGGTTGAAATTGATGCATGCAAGATTTCAGGGCTCTAGCATTGCTCCTTCATAGTCAGCCTATGAACTTGTCAGCCCACCCTTGTAAATAAGATAGTGTTAATTAATTAGTCTTAGTTGCTTAGACTTACTTTTTTTTGTTTTGGATAGTTTGCTTGTTTTTGTTTTATTTTTTTTTTTATTTATTAAAAAAAACTTTGAAAATTCAAAAATGTTTTCAACAAAAATATTTTTTGTTTGCTTTTTTTTCTCCAAAATATTTAAATGAAAAAAAATCAATAATCAAAAAAATTCCTTAAACTTTTCTATTTACTTTGCTTTTATTTCCAAAACAGCCACCTGCAAGATTTAGCCATTGTCCATACTCAGTGACCAGCAGCTCTCCAGTTGCATGAATTTGGAAATTGCCAGAGCTGGAGGCTTTTTTCTTACCTTGCTGTCCATTCCTAGATGGATCATGATCTTTTTAGTGCTTGATGGATTGATCAGCATAGTGTAACCGTGAGGCTAGCATGTTCAGAAATTAAACATCCCTTGATCTTTCACCTCGGGCTATGGAGCATCTTCAAAAAGGTAGTGTACTTTCTGGAATTAAGCTCATTCACTTCAGGTTTTCATTTGCATCAAACTAAGATGGCATCAATTGTTAGTAGACTTGCAGTTCCTTATATTTATCCAAATACCTGTTTCTTTGCATTTTTATTACTATTATTATTTTTTTCTAAATACTGTTCTATATGTTGGCCACTGTTGCTTTATTATTCCATGTTTAGTGTGCTACTAAATTTAATACCACCAAATATGATAATGGAATTTTCTGAAAGTAAAAAATGTCAAATATAATAAAATAATAAATTCTTAATTAATACCTACCTGGTGTGTAGGTATGAATAAAATATCATCATCATTGTCATAATTTGCTTTTATAACCATTTTTCATGCTGGCATGAGTTGAACAAATTGTCACAGTCTGATTCAGTTCCTATTCAGAATTACTGCTCTCTTAACTGGGCCAAAGAACTATATTTCACATGTATGTTCCATTTTTCTTTTTAACTCGATTTCTATGACTAAATGCCCTTCCTAACACCAACCATGTTGTAGAATGTACTAGGCGCATTTTGTTGTGACACTAACATTGGAGAGGTTGCTTTCTTCTGTGCAAGATTATGGAACCTTGTGATCAATAGTATAAATAAAAGGTGGTGGGTGTTAAGAAAAAGTGTGAAAGAGGAAAATGTGAATATGAACATAACAGAGGGATGCAAAATTATGGCATGGCATGGGAGGGGGTGATGGGAGAAAGAGAGAGAGAATGTTAGTTACACAATTGTTGGTAGGAGGTTGAATAGAGAAGCAGTGTGAGTGTCATGATAGGATAGTCATTGCAAGTGAAAGAGATAGAGCAATGAATAGCAAGAGATATCGGTAATAGTAATAGAGGAGGAAGTAATGGAAGAGAGGCTGTGATAGTTACATGTTAATGGTGAATAGTTGGTATGGAATGACCATCAGTGACTTAGGGTGCTGGAAGGGAGTACTGAGTGCAGCATGTATGATCCATCTTTTTGTCAATTGAAGGACCATATACAGTGGAAAACTCTGGTGAGAGGGAGTAAATCATAAGCTTTGAATGAATAAACTAACTTTACTATGTGTATTGAAAACATTTTCTCACATATATCTGTATGTATGTGAAATGTGTGTGTGTGTGTGTGTGTGCATATGTTTGAAAATATATATGTATATATTGTTCAAAATTATACAAAAAACAAGGTGTAGAGAGGTGAGAGAAGAGTATAGGTTTAAAACATCAAAGATTTCTTTCATTTTTCCTGAGTGTCAAACTAACACATCCTGTTTGTTGTTCCCTCACCTGTCTCCATCTTTTGTTCTTTGTTTTTTTTTTTTTGCATAATTTTGAACTGTATATAATATACACTCACATGGTCACCCCTGTATGATCCTGCCAGCCCGAACCTTCACCCTTGGACTGTCATCTCTTTCCTACCTACTTCTTTGACTTTTGCCACCTCTCTTGAACCACTTCACCCCTATTCCACCTGGATTACCATTGAAGCTTTATACTTCTTGGATTCTACCATTATGGATCTTACTGTACTCTTTTGAATTTATATATATATATATATATATATATATATATACTAATACATCTGTTTGTTGTCTACACCACCCGCCTTTCTCTATGCACACTCACACACATCACCACTTCAGTAAGACAATATTTTCTCATACACACACATACAAACTTCTCTCTCTTTCATTTAAAATTTATGTTCAATACTGACACATATAAATGCTACTGATTAGGTCTTTTGTAATCGACTCATCTCTAGTACTGTGACTCCCAGTCAACACAATCTCTTTGTTATCTCTTCTGTGAAGTCCATATCTTGAGATCAGTTTATGCCATTTTGTCCCAAGTATTTCTTGGTATCCCACTTCTCCAGCACCTCTTACTTAGAGTGTGTGACACTATTATATACAGCTGTCATCTCCCACACATACATGTCCATACTACGTCTGATTCTTCTTATAGTCATATATCATTTGTCTTTACATCTGTTTCCTATACTTTTTACAAATGTACCCCTATAACCCATACTAGCAGGGATTATAAGGATGCATTATTGAGGCATTTGGTTTACAGCCAGATGTCATTTCTGCTACTTACCCTTCCCTGTTCTTCAAAAATGGAAGCCTTGTTCCATTCATTTCCAAATTCACAGAGCAGATGAGTCTGTTGTCAGGGTAATAACAACAGAGCCCATTGTCCTTAACTCAAAAAATGCTTGCAAAATGTAAATATTCAAGCATGTGCACAAGTGTGTGTACAAAATAAGCTTTCTACAGCTTCTTTCTACCAAATTAATTCAAAAGGTATTTGAGAGCCCAGAGCTATATGCCCAGGCTGAAACAACATTGTTGCAAAATGAACTTGTTAAACCCCTGTCATACCTGCATACACTTGCACACATACACACACATATATATATAAATGTGACCGCATGTGTACCGTTGGCGATTTTTTTTTCCTCTGTCTTCCCTTCTCTGGATCTTTCCTTCTCCTATGTTTCCGACGAGGAGCTCTGCTCGAAACGTTAAACCCTCCTCCTTTCCTTCTTTCCTGAGCGTCCAATAATACTTTATTTGTTCCACGTCCTCACGTTGTTGTGTTTTTTTTTGCTTTCTTGTTTGGATTAATTATATATACACACACACCACACACACACACACACATATATATATATATATATATATATATATATATATATATACACACACACACACACACACACACACACATATATATCTCTCTCTATATAAACGGCAGTTTGTCTGTGCGTTTTCTGTGTGTCTGTTTTCTCGTACCCTCACCCTGACCACGGCTTTCAACCGATTCTGATGAAACTTGACACACACATAGCCCAATGTCATAATTCAAAACTAACGCAGCGAAAATTTTGAAAAGTTCCCCCAGTTCTGAAAAAAATTGATAAATTCGACATGGGGTCGAGAATCAGAAACCCAAACCACAGACCGTCTAGGGGACGCAACTCCACCTTTTTTAACTCTCAAAAAAAATTTACCATTTTTTTCCCATTTTTTGGCTATAACTCTCTAAAAATGCTTTATAGTTATTTCCCTTACAAACCTGAGCAACGCCGGGCGATACTGCTAGTATATATATATATGCACAGACATGGCTCTGTGGTAAGAAGTTTGCTTCTCAATAACATGGTTCTTGGTTTAGCCCCACTGTGCGACACTTTAGGCAAGTGTCTTCTACTGTAACCTTGGGTTGACCAATGCCTTGTGGAAACTGAATGAAGCCTTATAAATATAAATATATATATATATATAATGTGTGTGTGTGGGTCTTTTTGTGTTTACATTTGTTCCTCACCACCACTTGACAATTGATGATGGTATATTTACATCCCCATAACTTAGAAGTTTGGCAAAGAGTATGATAGAAAAAGTACCAGGCTTTTAAAAAAAAAGTACTCTGGTCAATTCATTCGGCTAAAATTCTTCAAGGTGGTGTCCCAGCATGGCTGCAGTCTGACGACTGAAAGAAGTAAAAGATTATATGTATGTATTATTTAATAACAGTTTGACTTGGCTCCTTGCGACTTAGATTTTTGTAGGTTCCTCAAATGAACCAGTCTCGTCAGGTTCATTTGATGAACCTACAAAAGTTTGTGTTACACGGAGCTGATACAAACTGTTATGAAATAATAGTGGTAGGAATAATATATGTTAACTCTTACCAAACATGTTGAATGCCATTTTCTTTCATTTGTTCACTTATGTGTATGTATGTATATGTGTGTGTGTGTGTGTGTGTATATATATATATATAGATATATGTATGTATGTATATGTATGTATATATACACACATACATACAGTAATCCCTCGACTATCGTGGGTGTTACATTCCAAAAGCCCCCACGATAGTTGAAAATCCACAAATTAGAAACAGTACAGTACTGTATATATTTTTTTTATTATTTTTATTATTTATTTATATTTAATTTACTATAAATGCAAAATGGCACTATGGAGGAATCGAAATAAGCTTAAATAATGAACCACAATAGGTGAACCGCGATATGGCGAGGGATTACTGTATATATATATGTGCATGTGTGTGTGTGTATATATTGTGTGTATGTATATATGTGTGTATGTATATATGTGTGTATGTTTATATACATGTATGTGTGTGTTCAGCCTCCAAAGGCTCTGATATGGTGCATCATCTAGAAAAATGAATTTGATTTTTGAAATCTGCATCCCAAAGAGACGGTTGTCTATAAACAACGATTAAAAAATATAATTTGCTATGAGAAATAACTCAACTTTCAGGTTGACAAATCTCCCACTCTTTATTGGTTACCCAGGCTCTCTCTTTTTTTACACTTCCCATCTACGTATATATTCATCTCTTTCTTTTCTATATATTCATCTCTCTCTTTATATATATTATCTTTCGCACTTGCTGCTGCCCCCCCTCTCTCTCACTCTCTTCATTTGACATGCAATTGCTTTCATTTTGTTTAAAACTTCATCTTCTAATGTTTACTTTCATTATATGATACTAGCTATCACACACAAATCCTGTTTGCTAACTGGGTAAAAATGATCAAACTTTAAACCTCTGTAATATTTTTCTGAAATTTTTCTTGAATAAATGAATTACAAAATTGGAAAAAGTACATCAATATACCAAATTTGAAAATATTCACTTGATTTTAAAATTTCAAAATCTGTGACAGCAACAGAAAAGCTCTCTCTCTCTCTCATTTTTCACTTTTCTTATTGTAAACTTTTCTCCTCTCTATGTATATTTACTACACTCTTTCTCTCTCTCATTTTGTATATACATGTATATTGCTCACTCTAGTGTGTCACTGTGTGTAAGGAATTTTATGCAGGTGACAGTGGTTTAAAAAGCCCCCTCCCCACACACACACCTTGCTTGATGCAGGTGGAGGTTAGAAATTTAAATTACAAAATTTTTTTTTCGTTGCTGCTAAAATCTCAGCAATGAACCACCCTTTAGCTAATCAAAACCATTACTTCCACATCATCATTCCATAAAATGTGTTTACGGGGAGAAAAATATTGAAAAACATCAATACATGTCAGAGTGATAAAGAAACAAGGAAGGTACTAAGTGGTGGTAGGATGTGCTAAAAACAACAGCTAAATCTCCCTTAAATCGCACATGTTTTCATCTGAAAATTATTTTAAAATTATAAACAGGAACAAATTGCAGATTCTGACTGTCCATATTTAAAATATGAACCTGATTAAAATGAATTTTGAAAAAAATGTAAAAAAATTTATGATTTATGGGGTATGGGTGGGGTTAATGACAAAATTGTAAAAACCTTCACTAATATTTTTAAATTGTTTCCTTTTCTGTTTGAAAATACTGAGTGGGGAAGAGGGTTTGAAAACAATCATGATGTTCAAAATTTCTCCTTTTTTTTTTTTTTACTGATAAGGCATTTCCCATTGCTTTTAAGTGCAGAGAGCAAAAAATAGTTGGAGAAAATGAGGCCAGAAAGGGGTGAGGGAATCACAAATTTTAAAAAATTGATTTTCATAAAACGCTTGCAAGGGTGTGGTGAAAACAAATGTGAAAAAATCGGTGTCAAAATGGAGAAATCCATCATATATGGGCATGTTAAAAGTCTATCAGGGGATTCTGTTGTGAAAACTCCCTAGCAACAGCAGGATGGTCAACTAGTATATATATATATATATATATATATATATATATAGAAACATTGCCAGATCAGACTGGGCCTGGTGCAGCCTTCTGGCTTCCCAGACCCCAGTTGAACCATCCAACCCATGCTAGCATGGAAAGCGGACGCTAAACGATGATGATGATGATATATATATATTTTACTTGTTTCAGTCATTTGACTACAGTCATGCTGGAGCACCACCTTGCAGGGTATTTTAGTCAAAGAAATCGACCCCAGGACTTATTCTTTGTAAGCCTAGCACCTATTCTATCAGTGTCTTTTGCTGAACTGCCATGTTACAGGGATGTAAACACCCCAGCATTGGTTGCCAAGCAATGGTGCGGGGAGGACAAACACAGACACAAAAATACATAAATACATATATATATATATATATATATATATATATATATATATATATATATATATATATATATATGATGAGCTTCTTTCAGTTTCTGTCTACCAGATCCACTCACAAGGCTTTGGTTGGCCCAAGGCTATAGTAGAAGATATTTGCTCAGGGTGCCACACAGAGGAACTGAATTCAGAAGTATGTGGTTGGGAAGCAAGCTTCTTACCACACAGCCAAGCCTATACTTTAACTTAGTTTTAACTTCAGCCAAATGCTTATTCAGAATTTACATGATTTCTTAATTCCTTTTCAATATTGCAAATGAATAAAAGACAAAAAATTCTAGTTTAAATAAAGAAGCAAAAGAATTATTAAAATCAACAGAAATATTTTCGATTAACCCTTTCGTTACTGTATTTTTTTGAGATGCTCTGTATTTCTTTCAATTACTTTAAATATAACAAAGAATATAGTAAAATAACTTAGTTATCATTCAGCTAGTGTTAGGAACATAAATTGTGACTAAGCTTTGGTGGAAGATTTTAATTCAAAACTTATGAAAACAAGACATTTGTACACAGAGCCAGTTTTAGCCGGGTTGGTAACGAAAGGGTTAAACTAAAAGAGGTAAAAAATTATGACTGTGAAAAAGTCCTTTAGTGCCATGAAACACTTGCCCAAGGTGCAATACATTTGGACTGAATCTGTAACTATGCCTGTGTGTTTATAAAGTAACAGGTAAAATGTAAGACATGATTTCAATAAAAATCATTTAGGATAGTGAACTCATCTATATTTTATATCACCTACTTCAACAAAGTAAACTTTATTCATCCTTGTCTTTTACTATTCTTGTAATTTTGTATGTGTCTTTTTGTGTTCTAACTTTTTATTTCACAGGTGTTAAAGATTGTAATTAACTCTTTGGAAACAAGTAATCTGTCTTAATTAACCTGTCAAAAATCTGTATAATTTTTATTTTAAAAAGTCCATTTTATCCCCTTTTATGAATTTTTATTTTTCTTTAGTTTTGTTGGTTCATCAGGTTTCCCTCAAAACACGCAAGATATTGCACGTATGCTATGGAAAATTAAATTAGATAAGCATTCTATGTTGTGTCAATTAGTAGAAAAATATGAATCTTTTCCATTTACATAAATATTTGAAGTAACTTATTTTTTTTCATACAACTTTCTCCAGATTAATAACCCCAAAATTTAATTTCATAAATCAATTTAGATGACAAAAGAAGAAAAATTTGTCTTTTTCTAGAAAGTTTCATCTGTTTGTGAGGTTCTAATTATGTAAACAGAATGAGAAAATGTGTGTATTAGGCCTTTGAAGAGGAAAAATTAGAGCACTGGTTCTCAGTCTTTTCAACCTTGTAATATACAGGACAAAAGTTAGTGATACACTTCACAGGGGTGGGGGATTTAAACATTATTGGTGCATGTTACATGGAAAGTTTAAGACAAAGCTTCAGTGTTAAGTTTAACAATGTGTGGAAACCTATTGTTGAATTTACTTTATGACTCATATTTGAGTTTAAACAAAATTAGAAATTTTGCTTTTTCAAAAACCTTGAGCTCTATTATGGACTTTTTAAGTCCTTAAATTACATTTTTAAAAATTCACAAAGCATCTAGTTCATCATTTAGATGAAAGAGAATTGGTAGAGGGGAGAAAAATTGAGAAAAAGACAGAGTGGAGAGAATAAAGAAAAGTGAAAGGAAAGTTTACTTTCATTCTAAATTATTTATATATTTATACATACATACATACATACATACAAATGTGAGAAAATACACTGATTACATATGTGAATACACAAAATGTATGCCCAAAGAAATGTATGCACATGTAAAAATAAAGTTAATCATTGAGTTTCATGCTATTTGATTATTCAAGTAGAATGAGAAACAAATTTCTCTTCTTATTTAATTTCCTGTCTGTAGGCTTGATATTAGACTAGTATATGTGTGTATGTATATACATACATACCTAGGGAAGTAAACCTCAATGATGGAAAATCCCAGCCTTAAATTGTGGGAGGTTGGTATGCAGTTGATGCAAACTTCAACAAACTGATTCATTGAGTCCACACAATTTCTGCCTCACTGGAGGAGAATTTGTCTCTACTAATGAGGAAATGCAATCTACAGGAAGAGTATATGACCCCTGTCAGTGTTAAGCTATTGAAAGGTCAAAATGACTAAGTTTACTGGCTGCACTAGGGTTTGAGCTCCCAATCTACAACCTGTTGTTGAACACACCTGGATTTATGTGGCACTTATGACACTGCATCTTCAAACCCTGATGGGACAGATGTAGCTGATGGCAAATAATTTTGGCCCAAGTTGGAACCTGGCCCTAATAATAATAATAAAAGAAATATATATATATATATATACCAATTAAGGACTGAACACGAAAAGTGGACAGTCAACATGCTAGATATAGACGTCAAATCGCCATTCTCCACAAAAGGTTATTTATATATATATATATATTTCTTTACTACCCACAAGGGTCTAAACACAGAGGGGGCAAACAAGGACAGACAAACGGATTAAGTCGATTACATCGACCCCAGTGCGTAACTGGTACTTAATTTATCGACCCCGAAAGGATGAAAGGCAAAGTCGACCTTGGCGGAATTTGAACTCAGAATGTAACGGCAGACGAAATACGGCTACGCATTTCGCCTGGCGTGCTAACGGTTCTGCCAGCTCGCCTTATATACACACACACATATATATATATATATCACCATCATTATCATTAAACATCCACTTTCCATGCTTGTATGGGTAAGACGATACTCATGCTGATTCCAATCTCCTCTGTTTCCAAGCAAGCTAATGATTTGCCCCATCTGTTGAAGAAGAAACAGTTGAGACATGATTTCATGGAGGGATTGCAAACAGTGCTTTTGCTTCTATTCAGAACACATGACAGTGAGATGGAATGTACACTCAGTCATGTACGCACACACACACACACACACACACACACACACACACACATACCATGCATGAAATCTTCAAATCACTTTTGTAATTTCTGCCAATTAAATAATAGGAAAATATCTGTCTGTTTAAATATGTATGTATGCATGTATGTCTTGTTCTCAGCTTGATAAACAGCAAAATAGATTATCATTTCAACCAGGAAATCTTGGGCAGCTGTATTTAACAAGATTTTTTTTTATTATGACATTATCATCACCCTCTTAGCTGATCAAATACTTTTCTTGTTACTCTTTACTCTTTTACTTGTTTCAGTCATTTGACTGCGGCCATGCTGGAGCACCGCCTTTAGTCGATCAAATCGACCCCGGAACTTATTCTTTGTAAGCCCAGTACTTATTCTATCGGTCTCTTTTGCCGAACCGCTAAGTGGCGGGGACGTAGACACACCAGCATCGGTTGTCAAGCAATGCTAGGGGGACAAACACAGACACACAAACACACACACACACATATATATATATATATATATACATATATACGACAGGCTTCTTTCAGTTTCCGTCTACCAAATCCACTCAGAAGGCATTGGTCGGCTCGGTGCTATAGCAGATGACACTTGCCCAAGATGCCACGCAGTGGGACTGAACCCGCAACCATGTGGTTGGTTAGCAAGCTACTTACCACACAGCCACTCCTGCGCCTATTGTTGAAGCATTCTCTTTTACTCTTTTACTGCAACAGCCTGGGTTTCAGGGGCCCACAACTTTTTAATATTCTCCCAAAGAGCCTGAGGATCATGCACAAAGTAGATGTAGGTGTTTTTAAATCAAAGATGGACCTCTTCCTGTTGAGAGTCCTAGGTGAACCTACCTCACAGCAAGAGGTGCAAATGAGGGCAGCTAGATCAAACTCCATTCTTCACCAAGTGCCACATCTTGGAGGAGGCTCCCAGCAATATATAGATTTATATGTATATATAGATTTATATGTATATAGATGTATATTTGTATGTATATATATATATATGTGTGTGTGTGTGTGTGTGTGTATACATATATTTATATATATATGTGTATATATATATATATATATATATATATATATGTGTGTGTGTGTATACATGTGTATATATATATGTGTGTGTATACATGTGTATATATATATGTGAGTGTATACATATGTATTTATGTATATATATATATATATATACACACACACACATATGTATATCTATTATATAAAATCTGTTCTGTCTGTCTGTGTGTGTGTCTTCTAGGATCTCGGGCATCCTCCATCCGATTGCGCTCAAATTTGATATGTAATAACTGACAGTATCAGGGCGTCTATAAGTCTTGAAAAAGTTACAAAAATCGATTCCAGGTGAGAATGCGATCGATAAAGCCATGGGAACCTGCATTTGTAGGTGCAAAGTACATCAGCTGTTGCGATCGATACTATGCGTACACGAGATAAACACCAATACCTTTGAAACAATAACACAATTATAGTTAGAAATGCAAAAGTATCGCATTTTCATTGAAAAAAAAAACAAAAACTGGTCAATTGTAGATTAATTGTGTATGTTTAGTAAATGCAAATATTGCACGATTAAGAAGCAAGCAAATAGTCTTTTGTTTCTAAAATTGAAGTATTTTGACTACATTCACCTTGAAATATAGCTCAAACAATCTCGATTGAATACAATAATGGTTTTCTTTCACTAAAAACACACTTTTTTTGGTTTAAAGCTGTAAGGCAACAAAAATCATTTATTAGAAAGAAAATAGTATTTTCTTCCTTGAATAAAAAGCAATCAGTGTTTTCTTTTCATTAAAAAATAATTAAACATGCCTTTATTTCAATAAAATTTTTGGTTTTGTTAAACGAAGTTAAGGCAAAAAGAAAAACTTCTTGAGAAACCAAATAGTCTTTCCTTCCTTCATGCCAAATTTGAAGAAAATATCTCTTTTGCATCTTACTTTTTTAGTCTCTTAAATATACTGCATTTTGTGGCATTATTTCAAGCCAGCCGCCTTTTTTTGCGCAAACTACACGTACATTTTTCTCATGTACGCATAGTATCAATCGCAACAGCTGATGTACTTGCGTGTACAAATGCACATTCCCACGGCTTTATCGATTACATTCTCACCTGGAATCGATTTTTGTAATTTTTTCAAGACTTATACACACCCTGATACCGTTGGTATCTACATATCAAATTTGGGCGCAATCAGATGGAGGATGCCTGAGATCCTAGAAGACACACACACACAGACAGGCTTGAAAATGGCACATAAATAAAAAAAATAAAATATATGTGTATGTGTGTGTGTATAAGGAGTACTCTGTTGGTTATGACAATGAGAGTCCCAACTGATACTATCAATGGAACAGCTTGCTTGTGAAATTAATGTGCAAGTAGCTGAGCACTGCACAGACAGATGTACCCTTAACGTCGCTGGCCCTTTGAAATACAGATACTACTCATTTTTGCCAGCTGAGTGGACAGAAGCAACTTGAAATAATGTCTTGCTCAAGGACACATGTCGCCGGGAATTGAACTCATGATTGTAAGATTGTGAGCAGAATGCCCTTGTCACTAAGCCACATGCCTTCACATATTTGTATGTATATATGTATGTATATATACATATGTACGAGTGTGAGTCAAATAGTAATGTCATTTTGTTTAGGACAGGTATAATTACCAACAGAGGAACATGTATCATACATCAAAATGAAGCTGGTCCTCTGTGGATCACATCCCTACTTCTCAACATAGTCACCGTTTCTCTCACTAGCAATGTTCCACCTTCGAATAAGATCATGTATCCTTGCCCTGTAAAATTCTGTTGACTGTTCTTTGAGCCATTTCTTCACTACAGTTTTTTTTCTTCCTTGTCACTGGAATAATGTTTGCCTCTCAAATCCTCTTTCATGGGGCCGAAGAGATGATAGTCCAGTGACTAATAAGTGGAAACTGTAGTGAAGAAGTGGCTCAAAGAACAGTCAACAGAATTTTATGGGGTAGGGATATATGCTCGCCTTCGAAGGTGGAACATTGCTATTGAGAGAAATGGTGACTACATACATATATATATATACGCATATATATATATATACAAATATATACATATACATATATATGTATATATACATATGTATATATATGTACATATTTACATATGTATATATAGGGGAACTTTAAAATAACTTTGCCCCATATGTCAACCCAGAGCTATAGCAGGAGACATTTGCCTAAGATACCACTCAGAGAGACTGAGCCACACAGTTGTGCATGTACATATTGAATGTTGCATTCCTATGTCAGGGTGAAAGCCAGGAATCTTTATGTAAGTGAAAATTAAATCAGGGTGCAAAGATTATCTAAAAGCTATCAAATGTTCAGTGACCCACCAGTACATAAAATTTTCTTTGAAAGAAAAAGTTTGTGTGTGTATGTGTGTGCACATATGTGCATGCATGTGTAAGAAAAGGTTTTTAGTAAAGGGCTGGGACCCACTGACATGTTCTGTGGCCCATCTCTTGAACCCAATGTAGTGCTTCTGACAGATATATATATATATATATAGCAAGTTACAGATATATTGGCTCCCTTGACTTAGTGTATTGGATTAGGGCACTGTGAATATGAGGCAAGTTAATAGCTAATCTGAAAAAAGCAGTGGCTTCTGAATAAAATACACTCACCCATTGATATATATATATATATATATATATATATATATATATATATATATATATAAACACCAAGTATGTGTGTGCATATGCTTTTTTATGCTTTGTTTTTAAATGAAGTCTTGTATGTATGAATTACTATAATTGTATTTGTATGCTATTTTGTGAATGTTTGTGTGTTTGTGTAAGAGTGGAATAAACATTTTTACTGAACCCTGTAAACAGTCTATTATAAACAGATTGAAGGAAACTTCAGGTTTTTTTTCAGTGTCTTGACCTTATTCTGACAGCAATCAAATCAGATTGCATTCTGCAAAGATTGACATTATTATTATTAGTTTCATACAAATAACCAAACTCTACCTTTTTTTTTTTGTTTATTACTCTATGGTTTTTTCTATTTCCTCTTATTGTTTTGTCATGAAGTGTCTCTCTCTCTCTCCCTCTTTCTCACACACACACCCACACATACGTAAATGCAGACATACCACAAAATGCATACTTAGACAGGGTGGAGCCTCTACAGAAAAACTGAAAAAAACTGGCTTGCATCATTCATAGTTAGTCAATCAATCAGTAAGACAGTGAATATCTGTGTAATATTCCAAATACTTTCCTCTTGAATCTGCTGATCTCACACACATGCACATGAGCAAACACATGCATGCACAGAGGCATAGTACTATATAAACTTCAGCAAAATACCCTTGCCACTTTCCTGTTGACTCTTTCTCTATTGATGACTGAGCATGAATGTACTTGCAAATATGTATATCAGGGTGCATGGCTTAATGGTTAGAGTATCAGGCTTATGATCATTAGATAGTGAGTTTGATTCCCAGACCAGGCTGTGTGTTGTGTTCTTGAGCAAGACACTTTATTTATGTTGCCCCAGTTCACTCAGCAATGTCACTGGTGCCAAGCCTTTGCTTTTCCCTTGGATAATATCGGTGGCACAGAGAGGCTGGTATGCAGGGGTAATTGCTGGTCTTCCACAAACAACCTTCCCCAGACTTGTTCCTTGAAGGGAAACTTTCTAGGTGCAGTCCCATGGTCATTCTGACAAATGGAGTCATTACCCTTTATATATATATAACTAAAAATAAGGGTGTCTGAGAGACCCTTATTTTAGTTTGGTTTCATTTCAGGATAAGAAATACTTAAATGATTTTCTGAGACAAAGGATCTGAAGAAATGTGAGAATCCAATGCGTTTGCTTGTGATTAGTATTGACATATTGACAGATAACTTTTAACACTTCTTGTGATGTTAAAATATACTAGAATTATATTGTAAACACATACTGTCACCGTTATTCTCCTCCTCCTCCTCCTTGTCATTTTTTTTTCAAATGCTCATATGCAATTGATGTGCCTGCACCAATACATCTCTTTATATGTCTTGATCCTATTTCATCAGGTCTGTAAAATTCAATGTTCTCAGATGTGATATAAATACTTCACAAGTCTTCTTTAGTTTATTTCTTCTGAAGTCAGCTTGCATCATCCATTCATGTTAGTTATCCATACGAATGTATTGATCTCTCTGATGATAACAATAAAACATCAGGAATTACTTTTGATGTGATATTGCTAACTTCACATAAAAAAAAAAAGTTGTTTTTGTTTTTTTATTTATGTCATGCATTTGTGAACAATGAAGTTATTCATTACAGGTTTACAATGGGTTAATCATTGACTCACTACTTTTAACTGTTCCTGCAAGCTTTTGTGATCATTTATTTGTTTACTTTTTTCAGTCATTTGACTGTGACCACACTGGAATTCTACCTTGAAGGGTTTTTTAGTCAATCAAGTCAACCCCAGTACTCATTTTAACCGTTTTGTCAAATGTAATGCTTATTTATTCACATTGTTTTGACTTGAGTTGATCATGAATTAACCTCATATCTTCAAGATTTTGATGGTGCGGTGGTTTATTTTAGAATGCCATTGTAGAGTAGGTGTGAGGGGGCCAGATTTGGCCAGTTTGGACATAAAACAGATGAGAGTATTTTGGCTGGATATGGCTAAAGAGTTAAGCCTGATACTTATTCTATCAGATTCTTTTTGCCAAACTGCTATGTTGTAGGAATGTAAAGAAACCAACACTGATTGTTAAGTGGTGAAGGGCAAATACAGATGCATACATGCATACACTTATGGCTTTCACACAATTTCCATCTATCATATTCACTCGCAAGGTACTGGTGTGTGTGTGGGTGTGCATGCGCATACGTGCATTGCTGTCTTCTTGCCTTGGCATTTATGATAGTTGTAAATGAGTGTCAACACCATTCAAGCATTGTCCTTCATATCCACTCTTCCATGATGACATGTCTGATCATGGGGGGAAATCTTACCTTATTTGGAAACAGGTGAGGGTGGTGTCAGGGAGGGTATCTAGCTATAAAAAAAATCTGCCTTGATAAATTCTGTCTTACCCATGTGAGCATGAAAAAGTAGATCTTGAAATGATGATGCTATGCATGTGTGTGTATGTGTGTGTGTGTGTGTGTGTATACCACTAGATATCATCTTTCTGTCTTGTACTTTGTTCTTGTTTTATGTTGATGTTTTTGATGCTTAAAATCCATGGCTGAATGTTTAGAAATTTCTTCATACTCTGTTTCTTTATTAGACTAGGTTTTAGATTATTGTTCTTAATTCTGTTTGAAAATACCAAATAGACTCTTAGAAGGCCACTGACCATGATAGAAGAGCTTCTCGTTCTTAAAAGCTGAAACTGCATGGTTTATCTGTCCCATTGTGAGAAACGTGTCTGTGGTATTGTGTATGATATAGTGCTGTTTTTTGTAGTTGTTGCCTATTCCACTGATGTGTTCAAACATCATAGGCTAAAGAGATGCATGAGTAAACACATGCACTTATATACAACCTTTCTTAGTCATTCTCTCTCTCTCCCTTTGGTGTCGGTGTGTACATTCAATGCCTACAAAATGATATAGAAAGAATACTATTTATGTTAGTGTCTGCTTTACCCTTGGGAATCCCTTGAAATACACTCCATATCTCAGGGAACATTTACATAACAATCATATCTTTATAATTTCTTTTCTTTTTCTTTCATAAAGTTAAATCAATTTGTTACGACCTGGTGGCCATAACCCGAATTTACAGAATCAACGAGGATAGGGTGAATCCAAAACAACACCACACCATGAAATTTTTTGTAAAATATTATTAACAATTGTCAGCATGGAAAAATCACCTTACATACAAAACAAACATACACACGAACAAAAAACAAATGCCACACCAGACGTGCAGTCAAAATATTTACAAAGGTAAATATATGGCGGTGCCCCAGCGGTGCCCCAGCATGGCCACAGCTCAAGAGCTGAAACTGGAAAAACAAAAAAAAAAAAAAAATATATACAGTTCAGAAATTCGGACTCCGAATTTTTGGTTTTTGGTGTCACCAAAATTGGCTTCCTACAAAACCTGGCCTCACAAATTTGGTTTTTCAAAAATATGCATTCCAAAAATTTGGATTTCATAAAACCTGGATTTCCATTTTAGTACAAATTCGGTTTTCGAACCTTGGATTTCGAACCTTGGATCATCATCATCATCATCATCATCGTTTAACGTCCGTTCTCCATGCCAGCATGGGTTGGACGGTTCGACCAGGGATCTGGGAAGCCAGAAGGCTGCACCAGGCTCCGGTCTTATCTGGCAATGTTTCTACAGCTGGATGCCCTTCCTAACGCCAACCACTCCGTGAGTGTAGTGGGTGATTTTTTACGTGCCACTTGCACTGGTGCCAGGCGAGGCTGGCATCGGCCACGGTCGGATTGGTGCATTTTACGTGCCACCTGCATGGAAGCCAGTCGAGGTGGCACTGGCTTCAGCCACGATTCGGATGGTGCTTTTTACGTGCCACCGACACGGAAGCCAGTCGAGGCGGCGCTGGCATCGGCCACGATTCGGATAGTGCTTTTTACGTATCTCCAGTCCAGGGGTCCTGGCATCTGCCGGGTGCCAGTCATAGTATTGGTTCAATTTCGATTTCAATTTCGATCTAAACATAAATATATCTAATGTCAAAGCAACCATTTAAACTAAAAGTTTATGACACGAAACGGCTGCCAGATTACACCAATAACTATAATTAAAAAATCATATGTGTCAGTCATAAATGGGAATGGTTTCTCAAAATCAAGCGCTTTTAAAACCCGGGAATTTTGTAAAACCAACTTAAGTTTCTCAAAAGCTGTTTCACACTCTGATGACCACCTCATGGTTTGGGTCTATTTTAACAAATTTGTCAATTGTTCCACAATAGAAGAAAAACTTCGCACGAACTTATGGTAAAAACCAATCATTCCCAAAAATCGTTTGGTCTGACATTTTGTCATGAAAAATTAAACAAATCATAAAACTGTCTTTGAATGATTTGACAGTGCTAAGTACCTAAGATGTCACAAAGAAGGTGTAAGAAATTTCATCTTAACCTGAGATCTTGTTTAAGCTAAATTCTCTTACAATTCTCTATTAGGACTTCATTTTCTTCTAGGGTCTCCTTGCTACCTTATGGAATATTCTACACAAAATTATGACTATAGGATTAAACACAAAAATGACTTTAACCCTTTAGTGTTCTGATTATTCTATCAAACATAATGCTTATTGATTCACATTGATTTGAATTAATCATGCATTATCTCATATCTTCAAGATCTTGATGGTGTAATTACCTAATGTAGAATAACATTGTAGGGTAGGTGTGAGAGTCTAGATCTGGTGAGTTTGAACATAAAACAGATTAAATATTTTGGCTGGATATGGCCGATTTAAATACTAAAGGGTTAAATGAATTTGCATATAATTAGCTTCTCCCCCTCTCTCTTTCTCTCTGTATGTATCTATGTGTGTGTGAATATAGATATGTATGTATATATACACACACACATATATTTATTTATTTTGGTTGGGTTATCTCTCATTGCTCTGAATTTCACCTGTAAGGTGCACAGAATCTTCAGTCTTAACTTACTTGGAGATCCTTTGTCTACAGAGTAGCAAGAGACTGACTTAACCTAAATGAAAAACATTACTAATCTGTACTGCTCTGCTATGGTATTGAGTACTCTTTTTCCTAACCTTTAGCACTAGATGTGTGTGTGTGTGTGTGAATATTAGCTTATATAAGCTACCTACCTCAATACTACTCCACCCTTAGTTGAGGAGATCTTGTCTTGTCTGTAATTTGGTGACCTTGCTGGTGCCATGTAAAAAGCATCTAGTACATTCTGTAAAGTAGTTGGCATTAGGAAGGGCATCCAGCTATAGAAACCATGTCAGCATGGAAAATGGAAATTAAATGATGATGATTGCTGTTTCTCGTGAAACTTTTTGTAGAACTTTAGCAACTTTTTGTAGAACCTCTAGAGACCTTATGTGGAATCTTAGTGTTCCAAAGAATCATTGGTCGGGAAATGCTGGACTGTGTGATTGTGTGTGTAAATATTTTCTGTAGTAACACTGAATCTACCCTTGACTTCCACCCTATTTTCTGTAGTAACACCTTAATCTACTCTTTACTTCTTCAACAAGACTCCAGCAACGTCTTATCCTTATTCATATACAATGTAAATAATAAAAGAAATAAAATAAAAGCTAAGGGAAGTAACTGAAGTGGGTTAAAGTCATGAATTTAGCTAACATAAGAACTGATGTACTGAACGTACATAAATGTAAATACAATATAAATAAAGCTATTATTTCTGTTTAACAGACCTGACACTGACTGTTTACTATATAAGTTCACAACTTTCTCAATGCAACCATACAACTGCCTCTTCCTGATTGTTTTCTCTTTGTCTATCTCTCTATCTCCCTCTTGCTTTCTTTTCTATCTTTCTCCCCCCCTCTGCTCTCTCTCTTTCTCTCTCTCTCTTTCTCTCTCTCTCTTGCTCTCTCTCTCACATACTTCATATTTTTATTTTGTTTCCTTGCTCAAGTATTTTTTTGTTCTGTATACTACACAACACAAGTTACTTCCTATGTTGTTAGATTGTTTCCACTCTATATCATTGTTTTAACATCTACTTTGCCTTGCTTACATGTGGCATGCAGATTCCACTGGAGCAGAGTTCTACAGTTCTTCCTGTCATCAGCCCTCACTTGTTTTCAAGCAAGCTAATATTTTCCCCTGGTCATGGGGCACTGCAAACAAACAACACTGCTTGTAGAATGGTGACATTTGTTTACTATTAGCATGTGGTTTCAAGACAAGATGGCAGAAATGCACACATATACAATGTGCTACTTTTCAGTTTCTGCCTATCAAATTCATTCACAGGGTTTTGGTTGACTCCAGAGCTATGATAGAAGACATTTGCCCAAAGTGACTCATAGTAGGATTGAACCTAAAAACACATGGTTATTGGGCGAATTTCTTAATCACACAGTCATGCCTGATGTACTCTGTAATTTTTGTCGCATTACTTTCCTACTTCAATAATTTCAGTGAATGGCCAAAAACAATTCTCATCTATATCAAATAAGAATAATTTTGTTTGACGAATCACTTAGTCAGTATTTATACAAATCAATAAATTGAATAAAATAATATTGATTTTGAATGTTGGTACAAGGCCAGAAATTTCAGGGGAGGGATAAGTAGATTACATTGATCCACATGTTCAACTGCTACCTATTTTATCAACCTCGAAAGGATGAAAAGCATGAAAGTTGACCTTGGCAAAATTTGAACTCAGAACGTAATGACAGACAAAATACTGCTAAGTATTTTGCCCCTCATGCTAACAATTCTGCCAGCTCACAACTTTAATATTGATATCTAAAACATGCATAGGCGCAGGAGTGGCTGTGTGGTAAGTAGCTTGCTAACCAACCACATGGTTCCAGGTTCAGTCCCACTACATGGCATCTTGGGCAAGTGTCTTCTGCTATAGCCCCGGGCCGACCAATGCCTTGTGAGTGGATTTGATAGACGGAAACTGAAAGAAGCCTGTCATGTATATGTATATATATATGTGTGTGTCTGTCCCCCTAGCATTGCTTGACAACCGATGCTGGTATGCTTACGTCCCCGTCACTTAGCGGTTCGGCAAAAGAGACCGATAGAATAAGTACTGGGCTTACAAAGAATAAGTCCCGGGGTCGATTTGCTCGACTAAAGACGGTGCTCCAGCATGGCCGCAGTCAAATGACTGAAACAAGTAAAAAAGTAAAAAAAAAAGTAAAGTGTAGGAGACAAATTTCGAGCACTAAAAGGCAGTCTATTATATCAGCCACCCAGTACTTGACTGGTACTTATTGATAGGTGGAAGGGTAAGTCAAGCATGTAAAGCATATAACTATATACAGTAAGGCATTTTGTTCCTTGCTCTACCTTTGTTGAATTGAATAATAATAATGATGATGAGTTTTGGAGGGTTTTTTTCTGTGGATTCTGAAAAATAAAAAAAAACAATATGACTTATGTAGGATTTGAACTAAGAGCTGCAAGATGAAATTTAATACTGCAATGCTTTTATGTCAGTATTCTTATGTGTTAGCCATATTGATTCTAATAACAAAGATAATGATTTTTTTTTTTAATAAGCACAAAGCAGAATTGTGTAAAGCAGGATATTTATCTGATGATGCTGATGATTAATAATAATAATAATAATAAAAACAACAATAAAAGTAATAATAATATTTTTATCTTTGGGGTTAAGGTGTTGTGTAACTGACCCAAACTTTCCTACTACCATTGTGTGGAGATGCATATTACTACTCTGCTGCTTGTATCAGAATGGCTGGCTGAAAATAGATGCTACTTCTATTTCCTAATTGAGCGCGGTTAGTGCTCGGAAAGGCATCCAACTGTAAAAATGCTTCTTCCAACAATTTATATGCAAATATTTAAATTTAGAAAGGGGAAAAAAATTCCACCATGGAAAATGATATTAAATAGTTATAATAAATTGCCAGATGACTTAATTGGCTAAAAATTACAAAAATGATTCAGAAATGAATACATTAAATTCTATAATCGTAGTGTAATTTTCTTGGAATTTTGGATTTGTTGCTCGATTGATCTATTGTTTCTCTATAAAGCTTTTTGGAATAGTTTCGTAAACAGGATGAACAATATATTCCAAAGAATAGAGATACATTTTGCTCCACATCCATGGAAATAAATGGGTTTGGTTTTATGCTGCTATCAGTTTTCTTTGATTTCTAGCATTGGAGCTAAGTTCTGGGTTTATAAACTATCATTATATTGTCATCAGAGTTAAAGTGGAAACTTTTATGCCATAGACAAACGATTCCCCCAGCTATCCTTATTGAACATTATTTTGAAAAGAAAAGGACCACCACTACAATCATCATCATCATATCTGTTTTCCATACTGGACGGGCTGAATAGATTGTCACAGCCTGGAGCCATTCTTATTTGGAAATAGCGCTCTCCTATCAGGGGCCCATGCTATCACAATTATGTCTGTTTTGCATGCTGGCATAGAAAACAGACATATGGTGATTGGAGTCAATTCTTATTTGGAATAACAGCTCTCTTAAATGGATTGGGAAATCACTTCTTACCTATACATTTTTCTTATTATAATAATGGTTTCTATGGCTAAATACCCTCCTTCACACCAGTCACTTCACAGTGTGTACTGGCTGCATTTTGTCATATCATTGGCACTAGTGAGATTGCTATTGTTCTCTGCAAAACTAAAGACTATACTGCTTGTACTAGGTGCATTTTATTGTAGCCTTGTCCCCAGCATGAATAAAAGTGTTCTTTATACTCTGTATTGTATTCATTCTTTTGAGGCAGATGTGATTGAAATGAATTGAAGAAAGTGATAACTAAAAGAGTGAAATGAAGATGTGTGAGATGAGGATACTGTATTTCCCAAATCATTTTATATATTCAATTATATATTCTTATGAGTTCAAGCCTTACTACAACCAACAGCTGTTTTGCCTGTCGACAAAGTATATGACTCAGGGCGGCGAGCTGGCAGAGACGTTAGCATGCCGGGCGAAGTACTTCGCGGTATTTCGCCCGTTGCTACGTTCTGAGTTCGAATTCCGCCGAGGTCGACTTTGCCTTTCATCCTTTCGGGGTCGATAAATTAAGTACCAGTTACGCACTGGGGTTGATGTAATCGACTTAATCCGTTTGTCTGTCCTCGTTTGTCCCCTCTATGTTTAGCCCCTTGTGGGTAATAAAGAAATATATATGACTTAGCTTGCTTTAGTTTACCTATCTGACAAAGTTGAGAGATTAATAGTAAAATGAATTTCCACATGTAATATGTCACTTTAACAAAAACCATGAAACCATAGCAAAGTGGATCTAAAATTGTACCTTCATTATCATCATCTTCATTGCTATTTAATTTTCTCTTATCAAAACAATAATTATGGCTGTGTGCTTGTTTCACAACTATGTGGTCTTGGATTCAGTCTACTGCATAGCACCTTGGGCAACTATCTTCTTGTACTATAGTCCCAGGTTGATCAGAGGCCTTATGACTGGATTTGGTTGATAGAAATTGAAAGAAGCTTGTATATATATATATATAATGTTCTTGACAAGGTGCATAGCTTTAGAGATCAGTAAGTCTCTTCAAGCTGAGACACTACTTCTCCACATTGAGAGATCACAGGCAAGAATCACAAGATGGATTCTTTAAGTCAAACAAACTGACTGGAGTCCTAGGTCTAGACCAAGAATGAGAGGGTTGGATAATATCCCTAGTTTCAGTTGGTCATGATTGTAAATCTGATCAGAAAGTGTAATGATGGTTGCTTCTGATGGGACCCTATGGAGGCAGTGCCTGAAGACTCTACCTGTTCTTATTATAAGTGGTTTTGTGGTGAATAGGGGTGAAGAGAAAAAATTGAAATTTATTTTTTTTTGTGCCCTTCAATGAAACTTTACATACTTAAGCCAGTATAACAGTAAAAAGATAACACACTCATTTTGGGTTGGAAAGGCAAAATTTAGGATGGGATTTAAGGATTATTTGTAGCAACAGTTCATACAAATGTTAAAAATGTTTAAACTTATTCAAAGTCGTAGATTAGTTGTTGTTAATGTCAGACAAAATGCCTTATGGTATTTCTTCCTGTACCTTGCATTCTGAGCTCAAATCTCACCAAGGTCAGCTTACATATGTGAGGATATTCTTTGAGTATTTGAGCATCATTTTATCAATATGCTTATCAAAGGGAAGTACTTAGTGACTCAGTTATCAATTAAAATGCCGCCACTTTTTTTTTTTTTAAATAGCTACTTATCTTACTTTAAGCAGTTTTGACAATTATAATCCCTTTGTGTGTGTGTGTGTTTAAACCAAATAAGCATTTCTTCTAATCAACCTGAGCACTTGTCAACTTGCATTTAGTGTCATTCAACTACAGTTTTTTTTTTTTTTTTTGTTTTTTTTTTGCCTCCCGATACCTACTTCACAGCTTCCATATTTTTAAACTGTTTTCACTTAAACAGCTTTGTTGCATGTTGATACTTGTTGCTGCATATCACTACTCTAACAGATGCTTCGGTTGCTTAGCAATATAGACTAATTGATGCAGCTCCGTGTGTGCGTGCATGCGTGTGTTTCTCTGTGTGTATTTATTTAGTTTCTATTTCCTTTACTTATAATAGCTGCAATACTTCTGTGTACTGCATATAGGGTCAGAGTCTATTTTAGGTGGGGGGGGGGGAGAAATTGCCTGAGAATTGCCAATAGCACTAAAAATAGATTTGTTCTGTTACTCTTCTCAGATTGCCTGTTTGTATTGATTTCTATGGTGGTCTAGGTTGCCACCTGCTTAATAGTTAATATCATTCCTAAACTCAGGTTGCTTGCTTAGTTGAAATTGCTTCAACTTTTCTGTTGTTTCTAGATGAAAGGAAAATTTAATCCAACTTCAATGAATGGAACAAACTGCAACAGTTTCAATGAGTTTTTATTTTTCTGTTCCCAGCTCTTGGTTAATAAACTGATCTTATGAGCAGGATTTGATTTCCAACATTCCATTTCAACTCCACCCCTAACCCCCCCCCTCTCTCTCTCTTTAAAAAAATGTATGACTGTCACTTTTCGTTCCTATTTCTCATCTAAAATTCTCAGGCGTCATGGTTTATGTACTAAATTCTTTTCTTTGTTCTGTTTAAAAAGTCAGAGTTGTTTGTATTGTGAAATATTGTAAAACCTGAAAGACAGGTTTGAAATAATTTCCAATAATTGCATTTGAGAAGGGAAAAAAATTATCCTGGATTGTTGAATCTTAAAATGGACATGTCAAAATGGTAAATAGTTTCAGGGTTTGGTGGAGAGTAGCTGTCAACAGTTTCTTCTTAGTTCTCTTTCCCCCATATACCTCACTACTTTCAGTTTCTTAGGTCAAAACAGTAGTTCTTAACTTGGATGATAGCATTTCCTTGAGGGCAATCTAAGCTCACTAGGGGGCAGCAGATGTCATGGTGGTGCTGTGGAGGAAACACTGGGTATTGAGAGAGATTGACATCTTCCTTAGAAATAAAATACTTAACCTTTTTTGTTACCATATTTCTGATGGAATACACTGTCCTTGTTTAAATTAATTTTGATAATAATGAAGGATTTATCAAAATAACTTTGTCAATATTAAGCTACTGTTTGGAACATACATTAGCATGAAGTTTTGATGGAAGATTTTAATAAAGATCACTTTAAAACATGAACTTTGTATCATAGAATCTGGGGAGTCCTAGACAGGTTGATATCAAAAGAGGTAAATCAGGTACAATACCTATTTTAAACAAATCTAAAAAAAAAAAAAGTAAGTTTTTATAATCTTCAATATCTGATGATAATAAAGTATGAGTTAGATATTGTCAATGAGCTGAGACATAACTGATGGTATGCTAAGGTCCAATATAATTTCATTATGTAAGTATTTGCCTTTTTTAGTAATTTTCATAAAAATCTAACATCAAGTACTTGTTCACATAAATATCTAACTTGAAGCATTTACCGTATAGAATAGCCAAAGAAAATATGGATAATAAACTACTGCATGAAGTACAACAGTGGATCATACAGGACTCAGTATGACAGTCTGTACACGTACTCATGTGAAGTCTCTTAGTGCCACAGCAAAGTTGGGTTGAAGTTGCTCAGAACGAGATAGTTGCTGTTCCCTTACTCTTAATTTTGATAGTATACTTCCCAATAATGTGTGGGATTAATAAAACTATCAAATTGCATTTATTTCTGTGTATATATTGGGGTTTTTTTTATGTTTGTATATGCTGAGTAGAAGAGATATTTTTCAGGATGAGGTTGTTACATTCTGGATTGTTGTGTATATATTTAGGTATTTGTAAGTCATATTTTATGTAATGGCAGCATCTGTAGAAGTAAGGGTTTGCTATGACAACAAGCTGTTCATCTCATATGCAGGTGTCTTTTATTTTTAGTATTTTTGTTCTGTTGTACAGGTAGCCTGTGTTATCTGAAAACAAGAAAATATTATAAAGTAATTTATTTAAACTATAAATTGAGTTAAATAGGCTGTGTCTGTATGGTTAAAAATAAATCTTACCATCTTGAACAAAAAAAAAAATGAACAAAACAAATGTCTGAAATACCTTTTTTCATAGGGTTCCTATGAAAAAAAACATGTAACTACATGTGGCAATTAATAATGCACTATCTGAACTAATATTAATGTTAGCTTAAACTTTTTCTATAATGCTATAATGCTAACAAATACAAGAATTGAAGTATATCAGTGTGTCGAAGTATATCAGTGTGTCTAGAAAACATGAATCTTGATGCAGAGTTAGATCTTTCTTTGGAACCATGCCATTGACTGAGTGCTTAGTTGAAAGCAGAGTGAACTAAGTTTGTGTGTCTATCAATCTCATACTTCCTGTAATTGAATATTGTTGAAGGTAAAGAGACATTTTATTCACTTCTAAAGCTCACTGATAAGACATAATAACTCTGGCTGTATTATTTATCAGACCAGCTTATTTTGAATCATCTCTAAGCTTATCCTGTGGGATGTGGAGAGCAAGAGAGCAGTGTCATCAAAGTCATTGATCATTGTATCTTGGTACAGGACTTGCTGGCACTTAATTAGATTAGTGTTTGACACAAATACACAGTTGATCACCTTGTTGAACAGGGTTAGTGAAAGTGTACAATCTTGCTGAAGATCACTTCTGCTCTCTAACGACTGCCTTCTTTCTTTGCTTTGACTTTTGTCCCTGTCCTCAGTTAACCCTTTGGCTGTCCAATGCATTTTCATAAGTTTTTCCTAAATGTCCATGCTTGTTTTCAGACTTTTAAAAGCCCTTGTTTCATATGCTATGGATAATATAAAGCTTTTCCTTTCATAAATCCCAAGTTACTCTAGTGATGGAAAAAAATCGGGAATATGTTTCATATATCATGCATGAATGCCAGGAAAATAGGTCCTGTGTATCATGTAGTTTGGTATTGAAAGAGTTCACCCTTTCAAAGGGTTACTCTTTCAATACCAAACTACTCTGTTACAAACTTCCTGTTTTAAAGTGATCTCAATTAAAATTGTCCATCGCTAGTCAATTTATGTTCCAAACACCAACTTAATATTGAAACGGTTAATTTACTAAATTCTTCCTTATTTTCAAAATTTATTGAAACAAGCGAAGTGAATTTCAACAGAAATATGACCCAAAAGAAAAAAATTAACAAACTTTTAGTGTAAATGTAGTTTTGATTGTAGAACTATTAAAGTGTAAAGATTTAGTCAGCATAGTTATATACAGGAAAGAAACCAGTTATATTTTGTCAAATACATCACATCTTTAGGAGAGTAAATTTAATTGAAGGGGTTGATAGCAAAGATCTTCTGAAACAGCTATCGAGTTGATTCCATAGTAATTTATCAATTTGTTATATATTGTCTATTGATCTTGTTACAAAAAGGCAGTGAGCTGACCGAGTTGTTTACCCTGTTGGACAAAATGCTTAGCAGCATTTCTTCCAGCTCTACATTCTCAGTTCAAATGCCACTGAAGTTAACTTGGCCCTTCTTCTTTTCAAAGTCAATAAAATAAAGTACTAAGTCAATATAATCACCTACACCTCTCCCTGAAATTTCTGATCTTATGCCAAAATTTGAAGTGATATTCCTTATATGTATGTAGATATGTATATATATGTATGTAGATGAATGCCTGCTCTACTGTTTCACTGATTGAATAAGCTACAGAATAATCTTTTATTTTGTTTATTATTTAACATTGATTAGATATTGTGTAGATTTTGCTATAACAATATGTCTGAGTTGATAAAGTATCACTCTGTTGGCTTAAAATTTTTAATACCGAGGCCCCTGAGACTACCTGTGAACAATATTGTGAGATTTCTGTTGGTCAACACAACAGCTTTACATACATACCTTTATATAAATGAGTCAATGAAAGTTCCTCTATGCTGTTAATCAACCTACTAAAAATAACAGCTAAATCTCTCCCAAGTCATGTCCATTTCTTTTAAAATAGGATATGTTAATGTAGACTGTTATAGTCAAAATTGTGGCATAGTCAAAATGTATCACTTTTGATCATATAGCTGACCTGGGGCTAAATGAATGCCTCACTATATAAAGTTGCAAGTATTTTAGCATAGCCTTCCTAAATTTTGACTTCTATGAAAATCATTTGAAACACATAGGCTGTCTGCTCACTAGAAATATAGGTTGCCCTGCTTGACAACCTGTGTTGCTTTGTTTACAACCCTGTAACTTAGCAATTCGACAAAAGAGACAATAGAATAAGCACCAGATTTTAAAGACAAGTAATGAGGTTGATTTGTTCAACTAAACCTGTCTAAGCAATGCCCAAGCATGTCTGCAGTTCAATGACTCAAGCAAATTAAAAAAATAAATAAAAAGAATATTTGTTATATTCTGATCACCAGATTAATAGCGACAGAATTAGTTATTTTACTAAATCCATTACAATTCATGATTATTTTAAAAATTAATTGAAGCACTTAGAAACTTGGCCACAGAAGAATTAAGTGGTTAAGTTCCAAACATCAGACAATCAATAAGAGGAATAGAGTTCTCACACATCTCTAATTCAATCTAAACAAAGTAACTAATCTAACAACAAAATCTATGACTTTGTAGTCTACTAAGCTGCAATGGAAGGAATCTACTTCAAAAGAGCTAAATTAATTTTGACATTACTATCTCTTCACTTTAATATTTGTAATTACAAAAACCATTTCCAATTCTATTACAACCTCAATTTGTTCTTCACACTGAAACAAGTTTTTAAGTTCTTTTCTTAGAGTTTTACATAAAATGAGCCACAACCTCTTAACTCATCTCCTTATTTGTAATGAGTGGGCACACACACACACACACGATGAGCTCCTCTCAGTTTCTGTCTACCAAATCCACTCACAAAGGCTTTGTTCAGCCCAAGGTTATAGTAGAAGACACTTGCCCAAAGTGCTATGCAGTGGGACTGAACTTAAGACCATGTGGTTGGGAAGCAAGCTTCTTAACTTCACAGCCATGGAAAGTATTAATTTCAATTTAAACACTTCAAAATACAATTTTTTGTTTTTTTAATCTAGAGGTTATTCTGGGCATTTTGGTACCAAAGCGGTTAATTTAACTAGGTAGTTAGTTACATTGTGAGGCACTTGATACTGTTATGATACTTTTTGCAATTGTTTAACATAAGTTTTCATACCTTCTCCCAGGATTGCATAAAAATGATGAGATTTGTTTGGATATTGTTTGTAGATGTTTGATAGGGGCAAAGTATTTGTCTATTGTTGTTGTGTTGTCTTGATCATCTTTGTTTAATCAGAATATAATTATTCAGCATGTTAATTTGAGTCAATCTCCACTGTTCAAACAGTATTTTTATTTATGACTATCCCATTTTTATTGCATAACATGGTTTAAGGTTTAGGACTTAAAACTTGGTTTTGACTGTAAAAATGTTAAGGCTAATGTTACTGGTCAGTTGATGCCATCATGTCAATTAATGGCATAATGACTGTCAATGTCATCATGCCAACTGATATCATCTTGCCAACTGATGTCAATTGACTTTATGGAAATTTTAGTTCTACTTTAAGTAGTTATGCAAATGCTCCACACCTACTGTCAGCAGTATCTATTAATGGACAATTAACCTTATTTAGTTTTAAAACGATAACAAAAAGTTTTAAAGTTGATGCTACATATGTTGTTGCTTTTAGCCCCCAAATCGGCCCATAACCAAGCATACCTATTATCAAAAGCATTCCAACCTTGACCATCATCATTTTTCTGACATGGTTATCCAATTACTGTTTTCTTTTTAAGACAGTACTTCATAATTTTAGAGAGATTTGGCAGTTTCAAACAGGTTGAGTAACCACATAGAGGCCTCCTGCATTGGCTTGTTGGATAAAATGGTTGCAGTCAGGAATAAAAACTTTGTCATGGCTTGCTGAGAACTTATTTCAGTTCTATGCCATTTACTTTTGGCAGTATAGATAGAACTCAGCAATTTCTTCAAATCCAAACTGGTTTGTGTGTGTAAATAGAAGAGAAAAGAGAAGTGAGTTGAGAGAATAGCTGTTTATTAGCCGTGCACTTGGCAGAGAGCTTATTGTGAGATCTTTTTGATTCTTTGAATCACTCACACTCAAGAAAAGAGAGAGAGGAGAAAAGAAAGAAATAAAAAGAGAGAGGCGGTGGGCTAATACGTAAAAAATAAACATGATGGTCTGAGACCTTTATGGTTTTCTCACTAGCTTTTAAAAACCTACACGTTTTCCGTGGACTTTCAGCTTACATTTTGTTTACTGACATCAGGCAGGTGTTCAACGATTGTATCATAGTAACCATCTGGTGGCATTGAACCAAGTTTCCTTGTTTTGAAATTCATATACTAAAACCAAAAAAAAAAAAAACTAGTTATGTTAATTTTTGAAAAAGAGAGCTCTAAATTTTCAGCAATGATTTCAATGTGTATTTATATGTGTGACTGACTGTTTGAATGTATGTGTGTCTATATGTGACGTCTCAAATACATTTAGATGTATTTATACAGGCATATATCTATGTGACTTTTTGTTTCTGTATATGTGCTACAGTTTTTTTTTTTTATTTATTTTTTTTTAATGCAGTGACCTTGCCACCAAGAAACTATATTCAAAATGTTTATTTTAATTTTCTTCTATCTCTGTACTTACGTACTGACTGATGGTAATTTTACACCACATAATTTTCATACTGAATTATTTCTGCTAGTTTTTATTATTCAGTCATCACTAAAATATCTCTTGCATATCAAACTTTTGAATTGGAAGAAGGATAAGATTCATACAGCCGCAGTGGCAGCCACAACAGCAGTGAAAGCCAGCAATAAACAAAAAGACAAAAAAGTTCCTTTGTTAATTATAACAAGCCATTTCAGCAGAGATTAGCACTTTATGATTAATAGTTAAAAGTCTATTTTTGCCTCACATACATGACTGATCTCTAAAACTGTGGATTTGTTGTGGTGTAGTCATCAGTTCATATTCTTTTCTTTTCACATTTGTGGATACAGTATGTGTGTGTTTGTATGTCAAGGTCAGGAGGTGGTGTCGAGAATTTTTTACCACTTTCTCCATTACTGTTTCTATTTTTGTATGAGCAAAAAAAGGAAGGAATATATACATGTGTGTGTTTGTGTGTATATGTATGTATATATGTATATATATATATATACACACACATACACACTCATACATTTAAAACTGAAAAAAATCTTCATAAACTGTTTACTCAGTTTCACAGATTTTTTTCAGCTTTAATAAAAGCATATTACTCTTCCTTTGGTATTCGAGTATTTTTTCCACCTTGTTTTGCATTTATGTGCTTACTTGTGTGTATGTGTGTGTGTGTGTGAGTAGGAGGTAAGCTGATTTGGAGCAAGTCTTATTTTGATTCCTGATTATAACGAGTGCATTTCATCTGTATCATTACTGCTCACCATGTCTCTCTGTCTGTCTTGTAAATCAATATTTCTTTTTTAAATTTCTAACATTTCTTTGACATTGTATGATGATCGCCATAGAAAGCTTTTCTTTATTTTCCGTTTTAACTTGTAGTGTTACAATGAGATCCTAGCCCAGGCAATATGCCATCCAACTGATCATTTTTATTTCCTTTTACCAGTATCTCATTGTGTCCCTCATTAAATCACTGGACTCAGAATGGTCAACTAGTTATGAAGTTCATTTTGCTATTATGAGCTCTCGGGTTTGATCCCACTGTATTGTTTTAATTAAAACTTTCCAGCAAAATTTCCCCCCACTAATTTTTGTTTCGAACTCCAGCTTAATAACAATTATTTTAACAAATTATTTATAGGATTTTTCTTCCTACTTAATAATCTTTGCAACTATTTGAATAATCTTTGCAACCAAGTGAATAGTTTTTGCAAGCAATTTGATTATTTTTGCAAACAATATAATAATAAAAATCCTACATTATTTTCAAATTAACTGAAATAAAGACTATGTATTTCAAGAGGAATATAATAATAAAAGGCTTAACCCTTTCGCTACTGTATTTATTTTGAGATGCTCTGTGTTTCTTTCAATTACTTTAAATATAACAAAGAATTTAGTAAAATAACTTAGTTATCATTCAGCTAGTGTTAGGAACATAAATTGTGACTAAAGTTTGGTGGAAGATTTTAATTTAAAACTTAAGAAAACAAGACATTTGTACAACAGAGCCAGAGCCAGTTTCAGCCGGGTTGGTAACGAAAGGGTTAAGGTTATTGGAGTCTGTGGATTGCTCCACTACTTACTTGCTAATTCAGTGTCTGAATCCTCATCAGGAAACCAATGAACATCCATTTATTTTATGAGTAAAATCACTTAATCTTTTAGCATTCAGATTACTTTGTCAAGTATAAATATTTATTCATATTGTTTTGAAGTAATAATGCATTATGTAGTAACTTCAAAATTTTCATGATGTGATTATTTTAAGAATGACATTAGGACCAGATACTAATTTAAGGTCCTACTCAATTATACTAATCTAAGTTTTCAGCTGCCCACCTTACTGTTTCCTCCATCCCTTGTGTGGCTGCATCAGGAATGAGTTTCCTCCAGTTTTATGGAGAAGTGTAGTTATTTTACTTTAAACAGTGATGGGAAGGCACTGTATAAGTAACATATATTTGTTAGGCTTTAGTACTGAATTCAGATTCTCTAATGGGAAAATCTACCTCACTAGGGCAAGTTCAGTGATGGAAATAATTTTGGAAACTTAAACATCACTAGTCTTACCTCAGGTTAAGATCACTTCATAACCATATGGTTTCAGAGTTTCTCCTACTTTGTCTCCTGTAGCTTTTAGTTGACCAAATCCTTCTGTATACAATTATTTGGTAGACAGTAACTGTACAGAAGCCTATTGTGTGTGTGTGTGTGGGGGGGTTATGTGTATATCTGTGTGGGTGGGTCTTTGTCTTCCTTAGTTTTCACACTGATGGTGCTCCAGTTAGGGATGGCATTGTCTGTATCTTCCATAAATGAAATGTTTGGCAATAGTTTGATGTGTGATGTAGGATGAAGAAGCTGACTTAAAACCAAGAGTCAGCATCCAGAAGGGCATCTAGTAGAATACTGCCTCAAGTAGTTTTAGTCAACCCTGCCAGCATGGCTAAAGTGGACTTAAAGACAATGATGCAGGCCTACAGTTTGACCGTAGGAGTCACATCTTTCTTCTCTCTCTCTCTCTCTATCTATCTCGACTAAAAGAAGTGAGGTAACAAACACCTGACTGTTAGGTCATTAAGCCAGTTCCTTCTGTTAGCTTTGCAATGAGTCCTTGCTGAAGACACTTAACTCTTTATGAATGAAGCTCCAATCCTAATTAATAAATCATTATTAGCTATAAAATTACATCACTCATCAGGCAATAGACAGCTGTAGGAAGTGAAATTCCATTTAATAGTTAAACTTGCCTCTCATAAACTGACATCCAATTAAAATTTCAGTTATTACTTGCTATTTTGGCAACAAAATTACTTTCTTTAAATATTTTACATGCATTTTGTTTTGTTTTGTTTTGTATTTTTATGCTTGATTTGGAAGTGTGTTGCAAATTCAAAATCGCCTGAATTGTTTGGTTTGATAGATTTCCTTAAAGCCAAAGAGTGCTGCAAAGTGAGAAAGTACCTGCTGCTTGACTGTGACAACTTTATTGATCTACACACTGATTCCATTGTGGTGCTGGTAGAGGATTACAGCAATATTTCTTTTCTCTTTTGTGCATTAAAAATCTATAAAGGTATTAAGTCTGAAGACTGTAAATTTTAAATCTCTATTTTTGCAACATGTCCTGGAGCCAACATTAAAGAATTTTATTTTAAAATCTGTTGAGTGTATGGTCTCCCAATTAAAGGAATTCCTTGACTAGTTGATAGCAAAAACCTTACTTACACACATATATCTAAGATAATTTGCATGGGCATACACCCTCTAGCTTGCATGGTGTGCACCCTTTGCATGGGCATACACCCTTTCTTGCTGGTTTCAGTCATTTGACTTCAATCAGACTGGAGAACTGTCTTCAAGAATTTTAGATCCTCATCATTAAAATCACACACATGTACATACTGAGTTCTGTTTGCCCTGTCTTAGCAAACCTCTCTCTCTCTCTCTAGTCTTTTAAAATGCACAAAAAAATTAGTTAAATTTACTTTCAGTTTATTTCATGAGGCATCAAAATTTTCATCACATTGACCGTTCACAGACACAGTGGAACTTACACAGTGACCAGTTTACGGTGGTGTGATGAAAATTTTGTCACCTCATGAAGTAAATTAACTGTGAAATTTTAAAATTTTGGTCTTTTTTTTTGTCTATTTATTCATTTATTAATTATATTTTTTTTAAATTGTTTATTTATGAAATTTGTTCACTGGCCTATATGTTGTTGACATCAGTTAGTTGGTAATATTAGCTGTAAGTGGGAGCAAGAGGGCTTTTAAACACATCCGCAGCTGGTTGGCTTAGTAAATGATACCTGCTGATCAAATGCTTGTCAAGGTATTTTGTGTCTGGTGGTGGTGATGGAGGTGTATGTGAGGGGGAGTATTATGTGTATTTTCCAAGATATGCCCAGTGTTTGGGGCCTGACTTTACTGACAGGAAGTTTTTTTTTCTGTCCCTGCTAGAAGAAGAAAAGTGCTTTGAAGGGCAGCAGGGATGGGTGGAAAGAAGAACTCTCATGCCCCCAACCTTTCCCCCTTGTTCCTATGTACAAGAATGAGTAAGTTTGTGTGTGCATGTGTGTGGGGGTGTATATGGTGGTGGGTGGGGGTGACTGTCTCTTTTCTGCCTGCCTGGCTGTCTGTCATGTTTGAGAATGTTGGCCAATATTTGTGAACTTACTAGGTGAAAGGCTTGCTGCTGTTGGCACAACCGTGTTGGTGCATGTCTCTGCCATGGCAAGTGGCGTGTACACCGTCTCTCCTGCATGCTCCCCTACACTCACTTTTCCACGTACACGTGTGACTCATGCCCCAGCTCCATGAACTGGCCTTTGTTCCTGCTTGTTCTGCTTTTCTAAAACTTGTGTATAGACATTTAGGATATATACATGCTGTGCTCGCTCTGTCATCTTACTGTATACACATCGACGCAAACACCAACTCTCCCTTTCTCTCTCTCTCCCTTTCTCTCACTCACACACACACACACACACGTGCACTCACACACACACATACACACTCATTCTCTCTCCTCTCTTTGCTCTCAACTTTAACTTAATGTAGTTATACCCATCCATCCGTGCTTAAAATCACATTCAGGTCATTGTTTAGTTTATTTGTGGATCTACTAATAAGTACTTGAGAAATCACTGTGTAAAGCTGAGTGAGTTAAAAAATTAAATGCGAGAGAAATGTCTTGCAGGATAAGAGTATGTTTCTAGTAACTTGTTTTATGCTGAAAACATTAAAGTAAGTCCATTTTTCTTGTATTGAACAAATTGGTCAGAGTTTTTTTTGTTTTTTTAAAAAGTTGATTATAGAAATAACATTTAATGCTATCACTTTAAAATGTGAATGTTTAGAATGTGAATGTTGAAAAATTGAGGCATTATGTAAATAAAGCTTTATTAATGATGTATTTTAAAGTGAATTTGGTTACAAATAATAGGTTGTAATAAATATATTCAAAACCCTTTGGATTAGGTGGGGAGTGGAAAGCTGCCTGCACGATTTGATCCATGCATCTTCTGTAATCCAAACAGAAATTCTTCATGATGCCTTGTTTAATAAGACACACGCACACACTGACACACCATACACATGCTCACACTCACATATATTTGATCTGTGTTGTTTGGTTTTCCATCAAGAGAAAAAGTACTCAATATACCTACAAGAGCTTATCTAGTAATTTTAAGTCATTATGTTGTATTTCTTAGTAAGCAATAAACAAAATGCTTACAAGCATTTTATTGCCTGAACTAACACACAGAAGAAAGAAACTCATAGTAGTGAAAGTGTGACACATCATTTTCAAATGAGAGTGTGTGTGTGTGTGTGTGTGTATACACACATATCATTCTTATCATTGTTTTAATGTCCTGTTTTTCATGATGGTTTGGCATGGATGGAATTTTTTTGCGATAGTATTTTACAGTTTTGAATGCTCTTTCTGCTGCCAACCCTTTTAATCACTTCTTACAATATGCAGGGACATGTGTACTTGAATGTGTATTTAAAATGTGCAGGGATATGTGTATTATACATACACACACATGTGCACGTGTGTATAATTTTCTTTCTTTTGAATCTTTACAAAAAATTAAACCATATTACTTTTAAGCTGTCATGTGCTATTTCTCTCCATTTAGTAACATTATTATTATTATTACTATTATTATTATTATTATTATTATTACTATTATTATATTTTATATTTTAGCTTGATTTTGAGGCATTTTAGATATGAGCCAGGTCTCTACCTGAGACCAAAAGCTAGTAACAGTGTTATAACAATAGGAATTTTCTCAAGAGATGGCTGTTGAGGTTAGTGAATCTTTTGGATATCGTGTATATTTGATTTTCCAGATAGTTTATCAATGAAGTTTGAAGCCCTTTTTTTAACCATGTCTAGTACTCCTACTCTCGTGCTTCGGTTTTCAGTTTCCACATTCTAGGTCCTTGTGTTATGCCTTCTTTTCGATTTCTTTCACTCATATATTTTGGTCAGCTGGTATTATCATATCTGATAGCAGGTATTTTGTTGAGGATCACTGATGATAATAATATCAGGTCTATTGGCATTTA